>NC_137455.1:251124177-251277627 GCF_964235325.1 Thermobia domestica
ATACATGTCGGTACATGTATAATAAAACACAGGAATCCAGGGGAGCGATTCTCTCACCTTCCTGGGTCACATTTCCCGGTACTTGAGAAGTATTGAAGACTTCACACACGATCGTTTGAAGTGTACTCTCTCGGATCTATCAAAAAACTTCCCCTATTCAGCCACTGAACAAGGTTATTAAACTATGAAATTCCAAGAAAAGCAGGACTCGCTCTTCTCGGAATCTTCCCACAAAGGGTTTGATGCCGCAGGCAACATCTACTGGGTGGTCTCCAGCAAACAGACCACAGAAACTTACTTCTGACTGCATAGTTAGCCAGACACCTGAGAGGTGCTGCCTTCAACTTTGATGGCGGTCACTTTGAAAAGCTTCTGACCAAAAGAGAAGTCCATAGCATTAACACATAAACATTTACTATTTTCACTCAGAACCAACACTTTGCATAATAGAAACACATGATACTATATACAAAAATAAAGAAAAATATACACTGAATACATTGATATTATTATACAGAACTGTCATCTCTCGAGGTATTAGAAGGAAGTCTCTTTTCCTTTGGCTTCCCTTCAAACTGTCTGCTATCAAAACCCGTAGCCATGTTTGCAAGAGAGAGAGAGAAGAAAACATCTTATGTTACTATTAATTTTGAAAAATACAAGAGCCAAATGTCTTGAACGAAGGGAAACACGTTGACAAACTTAGTCATGAATTTAGGACGGTCTTTCCAAGAACTAGTAAGCGCAATACGTTAATATTAATATTCTACATATAAAATGAATCAAAATAAAATACAATTTTTCAAAGCTGCTGTGCATCCTGGGAAAATTTCTTAGGTCCGCTCGCTGACGGGGTAACGAACTTTGGTGAAGAGGGGTGAAATGACGCCTTGAGCTTGCTACTCGAGAAATTCTTTTAAAAGGCGTAGAAATCGCACCTTTACAAATTCAAAATCTATCATATTGACATTAAAATTTTTACAACTTTTTCAACAAAGCATGTTGAGCGTCGGTCAGCAATGTATCCAAACCAGCATTGCTTTACAAGAGGAAGTGAACAGGATCCTTCCTATATGTAATGAGTCATCTTCTATTGCTCATTTAGTGATTTGTTCAAGCGTGAGTTGTCATGGACGTCACATGCAGTTCTCGATGCAGCCAAGAGTCGCCAAGAAAAAAAAAATTCTCTGTCCACGTAGCCCTGTACCCAGAGTTCAAATGTCTATGCCTGAATCCATAGTATATTTTTTAATTTCTTCTTTAATTAATTGAATGTAGAATAGTTTAATAACTATCTCACTTCATTTCCATATGTAATATATACAATACAATGTCCCAGTAATGAGATGCACGCCAGAAAATAAAGGTTAATTAGCCTATAGAGGAAATAACATACTTAATTAAATACAATATACATAAAAATTGTATTAATACTTCCGTATTACGCCTGGTGTTTACCCATTTATATTTATAATAACAAGACAATAATTAATATGCACGCTAATTTAAAAGCAATAAATTTTACCACAAATTAATATATTTAAATAATGATATGTAAATGTGACCCTCATCTGCATTTTGATATGCAGATGAAGGAGAAGGAACTCGGCCTTCTACAATTCCCCCCTATGATTCTAGGTGCTGTATTTACTAATACAGGACGTAGATCATACCGGGTGCACATTTTATCTTCCTGTAATCATAAGCAAAATATTCCATAAGTCACAAAATAACATACAAAGTAAATCACATAATAGCGCACAATAAACATCAGTACAAGGAAAATAAACACAATAGCTAAATGCAGAGAATTCAGGAAGCCCTACTTTACTTAACCCGAATACATAAGTTCCCTATACTACACACAATACACTAATACACTAAAATAAACACTATAACACTACACTATGTACACAAATTGTCAAATCCGGGGTTCGATGCGTTGGGTGTGAGTATCTATTGCGTCTCTATTGCACCAGTACCACCATTGTTTGCTTCTTCTCTAGCAACATATTTCTTGAGTAAGTAAGCATTTCTGGTCATTTTGACCTCATCTGTCGCAGGATCCGCTAGCGTGTACATGTTTTTGCCCGTGGTAGCGACAATTTCCCATGGGCCAGAAAATAGGAGAAGGAGCTTCTTAGAAACACCTGCTAGAGCATCCGACTTCGGGAAAACTCTAGATAATACAAGGTCACCCACATTGTACTCTACTGTACGGTGTGACTTGTCGAAATTTCTCTTCCGTGCAGCGGCATTCTTTTTGTGATTTTTCTTAGCGATATCTATGTAGTACTGCACGTCATGGCGCTGATCCACTTCTGGGATTTCGAAGAGCCTGGCTATGTCTCTAGACATAGACTGTCCAAAATGGCATTCATAGGCTGACACGCCAGTGGTCAGGTGTTTCGCGGAATTCAAACACTTCTCTATTTTCTCCAAGTGTTTGGGCCGCAATCTTTGGTTATCATGACACAATTTACGCAGTAAACGTACGGTTGCCTTCACTGCGACTTCTGCCATTTCTCCCTGGGGATAATATCTGCTAACTCATTTTTCCAGCGTTCAGACTGGAAAGGTGACCCTCTGTCTGTCAAGACGAGTTCCACACTAGGGTTTACTTTCAAATAGTCCTTCAGCTTTTTTACTGCGGTGGCAGTGTTTGCTTTTCTACACGCGTATAAACCTATAAGTTTTGAAAAAGCATCATAGAACACAAGAATGCAATGGACTCCCCCTATTCCTTTGGTTATTGGTCCTAGCCAATCTGTACATACCAGGTAGCCTGGCTTTCCACGACGACGGGATTCAGTGGTCCCGGACGATAACAGTGGGGAGGGTTGCTCTTTTGACATAATTCGCAGGAGCACAATATCTCCTCACGCTTGCTCTCATCTTTGACCATACGAAAAATTCAGTCAGAAGTTTAAGCAACTTGCTGGCCGACATGTGGCTGAATGGTAATAATCGAACAGTGGAGTTACTAACACTTCTGGGATGTATATGCGAACTCCTTCCCGGTCACGCTTACATAAGCGTCCGTTCCAAACTTCGAAACGGTGACAAGCACCATTCACTCTTGGTGAGTTCGTCTTCTCTTCTACTTCTTTCTTGATCTTGCCGTAGACAGGATCAGAAGACTGCATCTCTGGTAGTATGGCTATCATCTTTCTCAACTCACAAGGAATTTCCGTCAGTATGGTCATCAGCGACTCCTGGAGGATAGGCTTCCGTGCAACACTGAGGTCTTCTTCTGTGTGAGGAGGGTACCGTGAGTGATAATCACTCAAATTTTCATTCGACTTTACAAACTCGAACTCGAAATTAAAATTGGACAGCAACATCGCCCACCGGGTGATGCGCTGGTTTGTAAGTCTACAATACAGGATAAATTTAAGAGCAAGGTGGTCGCTGCGAATTTTGAATTTAGTTCCTACTAAATACTGCTTAAATTTAACAACCCCATCTATAAGTCCATAAAATTCCTTCTCAGTCACAGAGTAATTCTTCGGTGCTGCGTTGAACACACGTGATGTGAAAGCGATGACCCTAATGTCATCATTGTCATCACGCTGGTACAATAGAGCTGAACACGCAACATCACACGCATCGGATTCTAGTATCAATTGCTTATCAGGCAGGACGGTCTTCAATACAACTTCTTCTTGGAAGATCTATTTGATCTTCTCCATCGCTGCCTGATGTTCAGGTTCCCACTTGAACCTCACATTTTTCTTCAGCAGATTGAACAACGGTTAGAGAACTTCCGAGTATTTTCTGCTGAAGCACGGGTGATATTGGCAGTAGCCAATAAAGGAACGTAGTTCCTTCACGTTCCTGGGTGTTCTGAACTCTAACACCGACTTCACTTTCTCCGGATCTTTACCAATTCCGTGTTGAGAAAGTTCGAAACCAAGTGTGTTTAATTTCTTTCTTGCAAAGTTACACTTCTTCAGCCTGAGAGTTAGGCCACCTGCAGTGAGTAAACCCAACACTCTGTCGAGGTGTACAAGATGTTCACTGAAGCTCCTGTCGGCTACTATCAGATCATCGACATACGCGCCGCAGTACTCTCGCGCTTCAGTTCCAATAAGCATATCTAGTGCTCGAACACATGAAGCAAGGCTCTGTTTTGTACCGAAAGGTAATTTCTGAAACACGTAGGAAATACCTTCATGTAAAAATCCTAAATACTTTTGATCACTTTCTTTGACCTTAATCTGAAGGAACATCTCAGTTGCATCCACGCAACTGAACCAAGAATTATCACAAATGTCTTGGAGAACAGACAAGGGAGGCATTGGTCGGTCAGATAAATCACCAGAAATTTTAGCCAGAGCTTGACCGTCGATACATACTCGTATACGTCCATCACTCTTTGCTGTCACTACCAGTGGGTTGATATATGCAGTAGGCTGTTTTCTGATCACTCCCCACGCGAGCCATCTCGAAATTTCATTGGATACTAAATTTCTGTAACGTTTAGGGTAAGGATAAAGTTTGGTCTTGATTGGACGTTCGTCCGTTACTTCAATCTCATGCACGTAGTTAGCTATGCAACCTGGCTTGACATCAAACAGAACTTGATGCTTGAGCAGCACAGCTTTCAAACTATCTCTCTGTGAGGCTGACAGATCTGAGTAGTTCGACACAAACTCTTCTATGTCTGAATGGGAGGCGCGAGTCTTCACTTTCATCCACTCTTCTGGTGGGAATACGTAATTCGCCAATTCTTGGGCACTTGGGAATCATCCATCATCCAAGTTTGGTGCACGAGTTGCCTGCTCTCTGGAGGTCTTAGACTCATCTTGTGCATTAACCCTTATGGCCTTCCGTCTTTCGTCTGACGGGGAAAAATTAAAATTAACATTCTCAGTTTCATCCATTAAACTAAAGGTTTTGCTGCACTCACCATTCCACTCCAAACATCGAACTACTAGATCTTCAGTCTCGCAATCTACGGATCTAAACGCTACTTCTACATCATGTGGATGTTTTAGATGTAGAAGGCCGGTGTCATAGTCTAACACGGCACGAGATTCTGTAAACAAGTTGGAACCTAGTATCAAAGACCTATTTAAGCCTGAAATAATGATACCCAAAGTATGGTATTCCTTCCCTTGTATCACAATGACTAACAGAGATTGGCCTACTAGTGTCGCTGCTTTATTTCCAAAAGCCGACGTTACCCTTATATTCTTCGCACTCAAAAATGCGGGTGGGGGTTGGCTATTTGAGACTGTGTCCCAAAATTCCTTAGAGATCGCGGAGCAGGTCGCTCCGGTGTCCAATAGGCAATTTACTTCCTTGCCAAATAAACAAACATTAATTTCTGGTAGTGAAATGACGTTATTCGCTGGTAACGGTTCATTACTAATGTCAAAGAGGTTCTTAAAAATGCCATTAGCTTCCTCATAAATTTCCCTGTCTATGTCGATGGGTTCTCCGTTCCTACTTAATAAAACTAATTTCTTTTCTAAATTGCCTTCATCAAAATGCTTCGTGTTCTTTATTTTTAAACAAAAATCACAATTTTCTTCTTCTTTTTCTTCTGAAGTATAAATTTCCTTCACTGCAGTTTCGCAAGAATTCTCTATGTTTACATTATCAAAACTGGTTAATGAATTACGCACATACTTGGGATGTAATTGTGTCAACTCGGGGGAACAAGTTCTCTCCGTGCCCAAACTACCGTCGCCGCAAGTACGTGCGGACAATTCTCATTCCCTGGAAGAGGGAGATGAAGATTGGTTACTCTTGGTAACATTATTCTGCTGGTTCGGTGGAGGGGGCGCACGGTCATAACGTTCCAGTAACTGGATCTCTTCCTCCTCCCCTCTAAAGGAGTTCCGTCGCTGGCTATCCGTGTTGCGCGTTCCTCCCCTCCTACCGCGGGCTACACGATTGTTTTGGTGGGTGTGGGAGTTCCCACCACGTGACCATCCAGACGACCCACTTCCGTTGCTCTGATTACGGGGTGGCGAGCGCTGGTTGTTATGGTTCGGTCGTTGTCCTCGTCTTTGGTAAGGACGCTGGTTTTCTCGTGTTCTTTTCGCTTGTGTACGAGCCAGCTGCTTACCGCTATGGCCGGGGGCTATTTTCTTCGTTGTCAATGCTCACCTGGAGCATGTTGACCCCCTTCCTTGGGTTTTGCTGATAGAACTGGTCTCGATTCGACATCGAAGACTACAGTTCTTGAACCAAGTTAAGCAACTCTGCTATTGTTTTCGGGCGAGACGAGACAATAGCCCGAAATAACCAGTTGGGAAAGTGCCTCGGGAGTACTTTCAACAGAGTTGAGTCTGTCATCCGCGGTTCCAAAATGCTATTCTTGTGCAAAAAATCCAGCAGATATTCTGCTGGGGATTTGTGCACTCGACTGTCAAAATGAGACGTGAGTATGTTTGCCCTCAAATTCGCCAGTCGTTCCTCGCTTAGATAACAGTGCCTGAACTTTCTGATAAAATCCTCATATGAGTGGATCTTACTACGGTTCACTTGGAACCATTGATATGATGTGTTCCTGAGAGCCCTAGGTATGAAGCTTAGCCGTAGTTCGTCTGGTACCCCTGTGACCTCAAAGTAGCGGTCAAGGTCCTGGACGAAGTTATAAGTCTCTGTCTCGGACTCGGTCCCCATGTAAACCGGCAAGGTTACATCTCGGTGAATGAGACCTAGCGCGGTGGCCAGATTCTGTCTCGTCTCATGAGTACATGAGCGAGACGTCGACGGTACAGGGTCTGTCTCGTGGGATTTAGCCAGGTTCCCAGGTTGAGAACCGTGCAAGTCGCGATTCGAGGAGTTGTTCGGTGATGGAGGTCTTTCTTGCGTGGCAGAGACGGAGATGTTCGCGAGACGTCCCTCGATCACCTCGCTCGTCTCTTTCTGCACGGAGTTTTTCCATTCCTCCATTTTCTTTTCAAGTTGAGTGCAGACGTCTTGTACGGTATCATGCATCTGACGGATGCTACCGTTGCACTCGGAACGTATTTCCTCGATTTGCGTCTCTTGCTCGATTTCCCCCCTAAGTCTGGCAAGTTGGGAAGCGAAGCTCACTTCCACTCTCCTGACCTGGTTATTGAGATTTTTGGGTGGTCTGTTCAACCCGAGACGAGACACGCTGTATATTCTCATTCAGATCATTGTAATTTTCCTCAAGCTGCCTGGCAACACTGCTAGCATTTTCTTGCACCTCGTCTAGCCTACTTGCTGTTTCGGCTATACGACTGGACAGTTCTTCACGGGCTCCATCGATCTCCCCCCTTAACTCGGCGGTGGTGAGCTCCAACCGCTCCGTTAACTGGCGCTCGCTTTGCTCAAGTCTCGAACTCACGGTCTCCAACTGGAGTTCTAGACGAGCATTACTGGACTCTATCGTCTGTTCGAGACGTTGGTGCATGTCTCTTGACTCTCTACGCAGCTGCTCCAGACTTTGTTCAATACCCTGTTCTAATTTTTCGCTGTTCTGTCTAGTTTCATTTCGGACCTGGTTTAAACTCTTCTCTAACTGTCCGCAACTATTTTCTAATTTCTTAGTACTTTCGTCCAATTTACTTTCTAATTTGGTCTCTAAACTTTGTGAACTTTCTTCTAACTTTCTGGTATTTTCTTCTAGTTTTGATTCTAGTTTACTTTCTAGACTACTAGAGCTTTCCAAAATTTTAGACTCTAATTTTCTTTCCAGGTTCCGCTGTCCCTGTATAATTTCCCCTAATATGGCCGCAAGATTGACACTACTAATATTTCCTATTTCATTCATGACTGGGCTTTCAACAATACTCGGATTGACAGTCCGTTCGATAATATCTCCCTGAAGAGGCACTTCCGGTTCCCTACCGGTGGATGGCGGAACCGTTCCCACCACATCAGTGTTTTCTCCCACACTTCCGGTGCGCTCGTTAGCGCTCTGCGCTACCACTAAACTATCATCTGAGAGCTCATCTGCTCTCTGAGCGAAGTCTTCATTAAGAAACTGTTGTTCCATCTTTCCTAACTTACGAGCCTGTGCTCTAGTTAATACCATTAATGAGTATAAATAAATTACAAAGGTTTTACTTCCCCCCTAAACTTCAAAAACCTGAATTCTCTAAAACACAGTATATCAAAACAACACAAAAATCATAGGCACAAAATAAAAATTCAAAACATTTTTAAGAGACACCGCAGTTCTTGGAAATTTCTGAGGGGTTTGTCAAAACATAAACGAAAAATTTTACATCCAAAGTACACTGACCATGAGTATTTAAGAGAAATACTCTATCGCCCTTTACGCTGTTGGCGCCACAAATATGGCGCAAGAGCGTGGAATATCGTGCCCTGAAGCTGGGTAGCCACAAATATTGTGAGGTGCAGGTAGCTAGAGACGAAACTAAGCATACCAGAGAAGCACCACCACAATAAAGATGATAAAATTAAGGTGGAGTGGCTAGGGATATTCAAAATAATACCAAAATTTACATAAAATGCAAAAGGAATGCATCAGCATACATAATTCCCTGCTTGGAGATAAAGGTGATCTCCTGTGGACGCCGCCACTGCCACTCTTAATAGTCGGTAGAGCATATGTAAAAGAATATAAATAAACAAAAGATCTCAGGGTATTCTTGAACTACAGTCATGGTCTGGAAGCTACTTAGAGAGTTTTTCAAAATAAACAATAGGTAAAAAAATCTAGTTTCAAAACAAACAGGTAGCAGCCTGTTAATTACTCTCTATACTCATGACTGTGTTCTGTTAGTTCTTTGGGCGTAATTCTCCCTGGGCCCCATTCAGGGAGATGGTCAGATGTACAAAGACAAAGAGAAATGTTTCCTTGACTCACACTCCTGAAAACAAAACATAGGAATTAGCATCAGGTACTCACCATGCAGGAAAATCAGACCTCTGGAAATACTCTGGATAGATGAAGGTTTATTGTTGTCTTGGTAGACCATAGATGAAAATCAACATGCTTAACACTTCCATTTTACTATACACTTATATTGAATTTCTATTATTTATGGTGCACCACACACACATGCTTAATTGAAATGCACACAATTTTCCCACTGAAAAATATATAAAATAATAATAATAAAAAAATGATGATAATGATTTTTAACTGAAGATCTGTTTGATCTCGTAATTGATCTGGTACACTACATTAATATGCACTCCTCATTATTTTAAGTTCACTGTCTCTGACCGTCTTTCAGAGAGGAGGATGATTATAGCACATAAAATAGTAATACACAATTTATATGTAAAAATAAAAAAATGATCAATATATATATTCGATGCACTGTTCATTCGGAAAGGTTTGACACACAGTTCCTGCTGGAAAATCTCCAAGGTAGTGTCCACATTCTCATTCCACTAAAAGCAAAGAAAAGGTTCTTGACGATTCTGATTAGCTGGATAGACAAAACTATTCTGGAGCTGACTTAAGGAAAGGTCAGCATAATAAAAAAAATCAAGCCACTGCTTGACTCCTTGTTCTCAAAGTCCAAGGATGGCACTGCCGTAATAGCGTAACAGGCCAGAAATCTCTCAGATAGAGATTTGAATATAAAATTCCACTTCCATGCTGGGAATTAGTGAAATGCACCACTGTGCTACTAAGAAAGTTTATAGACGAATAACGGCTACTTGGTACTGCTGACCAAAAATATAGCTACAAGGCTATAGTTAAGTTAATGAATGAAACTATCATGTTCAGACGTAGCAACTGATTATAACGTAGTTTTCAAATTTTTAAGGTTGACACTGTTCGAATGCACTTGAAGTAACTCACAATCAAATAGGTGGGTATTAGTACTGTTCACTAGAACAAATAAGTACCCGATACATGTCGGTACATGTATAATAAAACACAGGAATCCAGGGGAGCGATTCTCTCACCTTCCTGGGTCACATTTCCCGGTACTTGAGAAGTATTGAAGACTTCACACACGATCGTTTGAAGTGTACTCTCTCGGATCTATCAAAAAACTTCCCCTGTTCAGCCACTGAACAAGGTTATTAAACTATGAAATTCCAAGAAAAGCGGGACTCGCTCTTCTCGGAATCTTCCCACAAAGGGTTTGATGCCGCAGGCAACATCTACTGGGTGGTCTCCAGCAAACAGACCACAGAAACTTACTTCTGACTGCATAGTTAGCCAGACACCTATGAGAGGTGCTGCCCTCAGCTTTGATGGCGGTCACTTTGAAAAGCTTCTGACCAAAACAGAAGTCCATAGCATTAACACATAAACATTTACTATTTTCACTCAGAACCAACACTTTGCATAATAGAAACACATGATACTATATACAAAAATAAAGAAAAATATACACTGAATACATTAATATTATTATACAGAACTGTCATCTCTCGAGGTATTAGAAGGAAGTCTCTTTTCCTTTGGCTTCCCTTCAAACTGTCTGCTATCAAAACCCGTAGCCATGTTTGCAAGAGAGAGAGAGAAGAAAACATCTTATGTTACTATTAATTTTGAAAAATACAAGAGCCAAAGGTCTTGAACGAAGGGAAACACGTTGACAAACTTAGTCATGAATTTAGAACGGTCTTTCCAATGCAAATGTCGAATGCAAATGCTACTAAAATAGTTATGCGTAAATTGAGGTAAATTCATCACATCATTTTCGATCAAAAAAGAAATGTGGGTGGGCCCATCCTTGCTCCTGGGGAGAAAGGGATCCCCCTCTAGTTTCGCCTATGGTTGGGAGGGTTAATATATTTTCCTTTCTTGCCAACGCCCTAACATCCACGTCAGGAGACGCCGCTGCTTCTGATATGAACGCGAGTGTCCTAGTTCGAAATAAATTATGTGTATTTTCCTGGTTTGAATATCACTAGAGTTGACCATCCTTACGAAGAAACTAGAAACACCAGTTTTTGTTCTGACTTGCACAGTTATCGAGTCACAAAACAATCGAAGAAGAATTTCTTGCTTGGTAAGAAACACGTAAAATATGCTAATAATATCTTTCTTACATCGTCCCGTAATTGCCTCATGCCAGAGAAAGGCATAAGGCTTTAGTGAAGACTCCTCTCCTACTGGAGCAAACGTCTGATAGTAGGCTATGAGACGAGTTGTAAATAACATTTTTTTTTGAATGTGTCAATTCGTGGTAACATTATTATTTTCTGTAAATCACCAGAAAAGCAAACAACACAATCACTAAAATTTCCCTTCAGTATGCTCGCGATAAGACGTACGTGAATCTCCTGCTAAAATTTAGTTATCTTCCATGATTCACAAACATTACACTGGTTACATAAGTTACATTCATCATGCTCATGTAACTTGAACTCTTCACATTTTTCACATTCCTCACCGCCCAATTTTGCAAAACAAATCTTTGTCTTTTACGCAACGTACGTCGGTAGAATTCATAGGAAATCTTCAGTTTGGAGTGTGTTGTAACACAATCTTGGTGCATCAGGTTAATAGTTGCATCACTAGGTAGATAACGGCCAAAAGGGCTATGTTCACGGCTATAGTGTGAAATCGAAGGATTAAAAGATTCAATGTGCTCGATGATCAAGTCTCCCTGACCATTAACTGAGGGTGCTTCCCTCTGTTATCCTGCGTAGTTTCAATTGCACCTTTTGGAGTTTTCAACAAGATATCGTGCAGAACTCGGTCATTAATAGGTTTATACCCCAAAGTTGTGAGGAAATATTTTGCATACCTCACGACTCATATTTTCCGTATCTTTGAGGAAGTAGAGAAAACAATTTTTCTTCTAGTACCTACTTGTAGATGTTCGTCTTTCCACTTCAAACCTTTCACATAAATGCAAAATAAATGTCATCTTTCAGACTAAAAGAAGCCTCAGAATTGTGAGTTAATGTCTTTCCGTCGGTTGTCATCAATTTTAGAAGCACATTTATTTTCGCACATATTATTACATCCAGGTCGAACCGTATGTGCATGTTTCAAGGCTTGCTTTTTCAAATTAATCCTCCCTGCCACATTACAGCTAGTCTTTTTCTTTTCCGGCATGTGTTCCAGGAAAGTTTGATGTATACTTGATTGTCCTGCGTCATCAATCCTTTCCGCATCTTGTTGCTGCAGTATTGGTACCGTGTCCATTTCTTGTCGGGTTGTCGAGGCATTAACAGCAGGTGGAATGTAATCAACGGCTGAATTTGTGCCAATTGCATCATTACATTTTTTGCTATTCAGACGAAAAGAATCAGTACTCTGAAATGTAACGAGTGGTGAAACTGAGTCTGCAGAAGCTGCAACTTGTGTTAAACTTTCACAAAATATATTGTCAAAACGAAGGTCTTGCATTCTGAATTTATTGTTACCCAAAAATCTTCAGAAACCAAGTTATTTGAAATCGTAATGTTTTCAATCTCTTCCTTTCCCACATTCTCTGTTTGCAATAAAGAACTATTTAAACTGACTAAAGCCAAGTCCACAATTATGTCTGGACCGACATAATTCATTAACAGCAGTATGGAATAGTTTTCCTTAACTTAAACACTAAGTCGACTACACACAATTTACTTTCTGATACCTTATTTCAAACTCTTTGTACATAGAACTGCAATTCAGGAAGTCAACTACCGAAAACAACAACTTACTGTATTGTGCGGGCTGCGCCAATTGCGTCATTAGAGAGAACTAAGTTATTATAATGTCGTATCTGTAGCAACAATTAAAGCACCGCACGTCATAAACGCTGTAACTACACTATGTAAAGAATAAACGCCGTATATCTGCGTATGAGATACCGCTTTCTTACGTAGTAGGATGTAGATACTGTATTCTTCCTGTGCAAACGATGCATTTTTTAAGAAGATACGGCAATCCCCATGGCTATAAAAAAAAGCATTACCATTCAACTTACGGTTTGTGCCGCATCAATGGAAAAAGCGCATTCGAATTAATAATTGCTATCCAGCTCACTTTTAGAAATTTTCGTATAATAGAATGAAGGAGTTGATAAAGATTCCATTCCTATCCTTGCTTGTTTAGACCAAAAATGTACTTACTGTAAACAAGACGCCTGTTCCGTCCTCCCACCTTCCGTACTTTATCGTTGATATATAAACTACTTAGTGATGCGCGATTACGAGAGGTTCTAACAATCGAAAGGTTTCTTATCGAGAGGTTTGTACAATCGAAAGGTTCCTCTCGATTGTTGCATTCTCTAAGGGAAATCGTCTATATGAACACTAGTGATGCGCGATTGCGAGAGGTTCTAACAATCGAAAGGTTCCTTACCGAGAGGTTCTGCTTATAGATTGTTCCGATTGCTTAGCGAGAGGTTTGTACAATCGAAAGGTTCCTCTCGATTGTGGCATTCTCTAAGGGAAATTGTCTGTATTAACAAGCAGGAGCAGGTTTCAACTTGAATATTCGTACTTTATATTGGCTCGCGCCAATTCCATACAGTCTAAGGCCAATTTTGTTATCATTTCTTGCACAAAAACAGGTTTTCGCGATTATCAACATTTCGTTCATGGCATACCAATAAAGATTATAGCGTGTTGTGGAACAGATGTCCTTGTTTAATGCATGGTATGTATAATCAAATTGGAACGAAAAGGAAATGAAATTGAACTGTGTAGTACATAAAAAAAAACGCTGCTTAAAGCTACTGTATTTGTTTGTTTCTTTCTTTCTTTCAATAAACATTTTGTTAAAAATGTGAAAAGAAGAAAAACATGCAACCACACATGACAAAGAGAATTGAAAGCAGCTCGTTTGAATTACATAACCTCATTTAAAGTTTCGTTTCTTATTGGAAATTGTTCTTCATAATTATATATATATATTCTCAAGATAGAGAACGACATGAATAATTGATTTCGCCTTCGGTGCGAGCGGTGGGGTCACTTGGTCGAAAAAATGTAACAGCTTTGTCAGGCAAGGGCGCCGATCCTGGGGGGTCCAAGGGGTCCCGGGCCCCCCCCCAAATTCATGTGGGCCCCTATGGTATTTATGAGTATACAATATTTGGCATAATTTGAGTGCAATTTGTCTTAAAATCTTTATATATATATACCTTCTGTATTTGAATACCCCCCAAATTTACAGAAATCGGCGCCCTTGTTTTCAGGCCAGCCATCCTGAGTGACGTTTTTCCTGGGCTTTCCTCACTCACACCAGGCAACTGCCGGGATGGTACTTAAAAAATAGGTCCCAGCATGCCGCATCCTTCCCTCCCCATTCCTTTCTTCCTTCCGTTTATTCCGGGTGATTTGCTCGCCGAGGGACGTCATCCCTCAGACGTTACGGGATTAAGGGAGTTGCTGCCAGTAATGCCCATAAAATATGTATCAATCAATAAAGAATAATTGAACTTTCGAACGTTTAGTTTTAATGACCTTTCCAGCAGCAAGGCTATGTGAGGCGTAGATCTACAGCTTCACATGGAGGAGTCGCTACCGCTCTTGTGTTTGGTGCGATCAATCCCGGGTTGGATTCCCGGTGGGGTCACTTGGTCGAAAAGGTGTAATAGCTTTTTCAGGGCAGCAAATTTGAGCACTCACATCAGGCAAATGATGAGATGATACCTAACCCACAGGTCTCCCCAAACAAAAATTCCGGCTACACCACTGAGGATAGATATGTACTATGCCCTACCAAGAACCTTTGCGGTAGTGTACTCAACAACCTACCAAAGTTTCATGGTAATCGGGTGGTTATAAATGAGGTCCCCCCAAAAAATTCTGGCTACGCCACTGAGGACAGATTTAATATGATAAAAACCTTCACGGGAGCGTACTGAACAACTTCCCAAAGTTAAACAGCGATCGAATGAATGGTTTAGGAGTCCATAAAGGACTAACACACAGATAAATGAAGTCCCCCCCCCCCAAAATCCTGGCTATGCCACTGAGGAGAGATGCACTATGCCCATGGGCGGCGATTAGGGGGGGGCAAGAGGGGGCAGTTTTTTGAAGTGACCGCTTAACTCTTTTAAATTATATAATCCATTTTTCGGTGATAGACTAGAAACTTCATTATTCGATTTAAAAAAGTACCAAAAAAGGCTTTTTACTTCTGTTTTTTTTTTTCTCAAGCCTAGAGGCATATTAGAACACGTTACATATGCTGTCACGCCTTTCTTCAAGACGTAGAGTGTGATGACGTCATAACTAAAAAATATTTTTTGTTATGACTTTTTTATTACTTTTTGCAGGGCTTACTTTTGCACCTAGAAGATTGAAATTTTGCACACATTCAGTGCACCCCTTAATATTTTCCAGATTCATTTCAGATTTCTGCGATAAAACAGGGGAGTGCAAATGGGCAAAAAGGTAAAAAGAAGGATATCTTTTTAACAAAGATCCTTTTTTTCGCGATTTTCCCTCCTCAGATACATGATGGAGACATATGAATGGTACCGTTTGAAAGGCTGTTCTGTTCTAAAAAGAATGGTGTACGAACCATGATCCTAGTATAAATAGGGATGTCTTAGGGAATTTTTACCTGAGATCCTTTTTTTATACGGGAATCTGGAGTATTGTAGAAATATTATTTTTGGTGGGCTTATTTTTGCACCTAGAAGATTGAAATTTTGCATACACATTTATTACACTCCTTAGTATTTTTCAGATTTGTTTGAGATCTCTGCGTTAAAACAGGGGGTACAGAGGGGCAAAAAAGTACAAAGAAGGAATATTTTTTAAACAAATAATCCATTTTTTCATGATTTTCCCACCTCAGGTACATGATGGAGACATGTGAGTGGTACCGTTTGAAAATATGTTCTAGTCTGAAGGGAATGATGTACGAACAATGATCATAGGATAAATAGGGATGTCTCAGAAATATTTTATATTACATCCGGGTCATCTGAGGCATTGTGGGAATATTCTTAGCGTATTAATGGTAACATTTTCCCGCAGTTAATTTTCAAGATAGAAGCTTGAATTTTTTTATACACATTTAGTACACCCCTTCGTATTTTTCAGTTGATTTTGAGATCTGTGCGTTAAAAAAGGGGGTCCAGGGGGATCAAAGTTTTTTTTTAAAAAAAAGCAGAAAAAATCCTGATTTCTCTCAAAATTTCCCGCCTTGGAGACATGATAGGAAAACGTAAATGGAACCGTTTGAAAGGTTGTTCTATTCTGAAGAGAATGAGGTACTAACAAGGGACATCACCCAATTGTCCGGCTCCGATTTCAATGAAATTTTTATTGCTGATAGAGGACATGTATTCATTACTTGTGATGACAGAAATTTTTGCCATGGTGCATGTTTTCTATTTTTTAATAATTTTTAAAGGTTGTAATGTGGTTAATAGAGATTACTGCAGAAGTCCCTTACTACCCTTTGTAACGGAAGTGTTAATGAAAGAACAACCATGTAGATACGTATAGAGCATAGGGGGAAGTCGTATGGTACATATGACCTTGACGGCAGCCATCTTGAAATCCGCCATTTTGAATTAAGGTCAAGTTTTTTAAATAGGAATAGGGTAATATGATACATAATTTCGGGCTAGAATTTAATCAGGAAGACAATGGTGAAGTTAGTTTTAAGATTCGCTCATTTGGGGAAACGTTACAGGCATATTGATTGTTTATACTTACTATGTGCGTAAGTCCCTTACCTCCGCTTCTAACCCGCATATTAATGATAATAAGTGGATAAAGGTTTCGGTAATACATATTATGGCTAGAGGGAAGTGATACGATAAGGGTATCATTTACGGCAGCCATCTTGAAATCCGCCATTTTGAATTAAAGTAAAGTTTTGAAAAATGAAAACCTTAGCATGTGGCACCTAATTTCAGTAGTAAATTTTCCCCAAAACCCAATGGTATGTTTATTTTTGTTCTATAGTTAACTAGTATGAATTTATGACTCTTCTAATGTGCACGAAACGTCCATTATTCGATCCTTCAAATTGGCAACACTCCTAATTTTCACCGTATGTTTTAAGATTCCAACTGGCTCTTTGCAATTGTTGCCATGGCTCATGTTTTCTAAATTTATTACATTTTTTAAAGAGTTGCGATTTGTCAGTTCATGAATAGTGTTGGGATAAGCATCCAGTAATCTTTCTGAATTGTGAAGTCTTGCCATGTAATTATTAATTTTCTAGACAGTGTAATCATTTATTTTAACCCAGAGTACATGAGGAACCTATGGACCTATGTGACGTAAAGAAATACAAATAAAATTATAACAAATTGGTGTTACACGAACTCAAAATTATCATGAAATGTAGCCTACATGTTGCACAAACAATAAACAGTATTTTTAAATAAATACAACTTTACAGCTTTAAAGGAACAGCAGCAATGATAGAAGGAACAGCAAAATATCAAAGAGACATAATATGACTGTTCCCAACACACGGTTTGTACCATGAACAAAATATGAAAACAGGTAATTTGTTTATAAAGAGGTGTAACTTAATCGAGTTCCCGATCAAAACTGATTAAAATCTTACAAACATGAACCATCGACAACAATCGCTAGAAAAGGAATTACTTTTTTGTGTGACTAGCTAAAATATTGCCATAGAAAATAAATGAATATACAATAAACAAATAAATATAAAACAAAACAAAATACCATTGATTTACACAACAATCATATTTTCTTTTCTTTTTTGAAGTGAATTTTTATTTGATTTCTCGTCTCATCTACTATCCATTAGAAGCTACGTCTTCGGTATTACCTGAATGCAAAGTTAGAGTTCTTTCGTTGTGTGATGATTCATGTCAGTAAACGAGTTTTTGAAGGCCAGGTATAGGAAATAAATAATTACATTGCCTAGGAAATTAATAATTACATGGCAAGTCTTCAAAATTCAGAAAGATTACTGGATGCTTATCCCAACACTATTCATGAACTGACAAATCGCAACTCTTTAAAAAATGTAATAAATTTAGAAAACATGAGCCATGGCAACAATTGCAAAGAGCCAGTTGGAATCTTAAAACATGCGGTGAAAATTAGGAGTGTTGCCAATTTGAAGGATCGAATAATGGACGTTTCGTGCACATTAGAAGAGTCATAAATTCATATTAGTTAACTATAGAACAAAAATGAACATACCATTGGCTTTTGGGGAAAATTTACTACTGAAATTAGGTGCCACATGCTATGGTTTTCATTTTTCAAAACTTTACTTTAATTCAAAATGGCGGATTTCAAGATGGCTGCCGTAAATGATACCCTTATCGTATCACTTCCCTCTAGCCATAATATGTATTACCGAAACCTTTATCCACTTATTATCATTAATACGCGGGTTAGAAGCGGAGGTAAGGGACTTACGCACATAGTAAGTATAAACAATTTACAACGACTTATCAAAAAGATAGTCGTAAACCTGGTTCGTTTGCTGAGATAAAAATCCGAAGTGGTAGAATTTCTTTGACATTAAAAATATTAGCTTCGATATTTAAATACCATTAATCTCACCTTTTTAATAAAACTGACAACGTCTATAACCGATGTTAAACTGGTTTATTATTTGATATAACTTATAATATCCTTTACTCACTGACTAGGTAACCATAAAACATGTCCATATCAACAACTATCCCATAATAATCTTTTACATATATTAAAAACATTCTTCTTTTGTTAATACGAAATGAACATTCTACTAAGTATAGTGCATATGTATGAGTACTTTCTGCCCAAGGTACAGGTAAATATTACACAAACCAAAGTATTTTGTTGCATAAAATGTCGCTCGACAAAGAGACTGAATATAAAAGTCATGAGTAGGCTTGGCTTTTATCTTCAAGAACCACTGGTCCGTTTACATTAGTGTTCTTTACATTGCATATGTCCATCATATTTTAATCGCACCTTGTATATCTATTCATTACATTTCACATATACATATATATATAAATACATTCATAACAATTCTTTCATTTCATCAATATTTATCTTTAATTACATTAATTATATTTATTCCATTATTATCCATTATATTATTAATATATTTTCTTATTAAAATATATCGTCGCTTATTTAATTAATCGTCGGAGAGTGCGATTTCAAAAAATTTAAAGGACAAACGTGGGTTACAAATAAGATTAATCTTTTCGGGCGCATTAAATAACAAATAAGTCAGATGTTGCATTTAAAGGTATACATCGTAGCACTAAAATATTATAATAAAGAAGAATTTCATTCAAGGTAGTCGTTGAATAATTAGTTTTATAGAATAGATCTTCTACTTAACATAATCTTTGACAATTAAGTTTTCAACACAAATCAATCTAATATAAATAATCTTTGCTTTTAATTAATTATAAATCGAATTATAATTCCTCATATTAACAAGAAAGAATAAAAATCATTTGAAAATTAATTTTCCAGTCTACCTAAAACTCTATTTAAGCATTTCAAGTATTTTTAAGAATCGTTTTCATTATTGATATTAACACATAAACTTTAAAATGAAAATTTACAAGAATCTACAACTAACATGAATTTAACCTAATTTCATTGACGGTAATCATGTTACATTCGTACTTGCATATGAATCTAATAAAGTGCATTGTACCGCACAATCATGATTAGGTTCTACATTATGTTGTACATATCTTTCATCGTGATTCTGATTTTGGTATGAAGTCCCATCTCTTGATCTCCAATTACGTCTATCCACGTAGTTCGCTGTATTCCTGGAATTTCTCTCAGTACTTCGATTATTTTTATATCTATTGCGGTTGAGTGATCTGACATCATAATTACCATGATTAGTTAGGTTAGGCGGATTCCCTACATAACCTTGTCTATTCTGATCATTTTGATTGCTAAAGTATACTCGGCTTAGGTTAGGTTCTGTATTATTCACACTCCGAATATTTAAATTCCGAACAGGCACCAAATGATCTAAATTATTCTTATTTTTACCCATTCCTGATCGTGGATTCATGGATTGTGGAATCATAGTATGGTATTGAGTTTCGTAGCATTGGACAAGCATCAATAAGAAACTCATACACTGTGTGGAAAATAAGATCTGTTGCAATTTAAATGGAAGCAAATTTCGAATCGATGCTATTATTCTCGATTCCGATTGCAAAGGATTAACGACCTTTAATTCGTTGTAGACATTTACAACAAATTCTACAAGAGATTTGTGCAATCGAGGATTGAAGTGTTGATTTCTAAGGGTGGCATCTCTATTTGCCAGCAAAAAGTCATTTTCATTACACTTACCAATGAATTTGCTCATATCTCGAATTTCACGCATCTTAACACTGGACTTTACCTTCTTTTTCTCATTCCTTGTTCTTGTTGAGTGATAGTTCCTATCCATGACATGCTGTGTCGTCACACCATCTATGTTTTGCTCATCAGTACTCTTCGGACAACTTTCTTCATATTGCTTGTTAGCTTCGTCAAACCTCAGTTCTATCTTCTGTTCCATGATCTTGTTAGATTCGTTGGACTTCTGTTCCATGGTCTGGTTAGATTTGTTGAACATTTGGTCCATTCGTCTACTTAATTCTTCATATTGCTTGTTTATCTCGGTAGACATCTGCCTGAATTGTCGCTGTATAGCTAACAAGAGTCGATCCTCTGATGACAAACCTGGTGTTACACTAGTTTTACCTTGGTCACTAGTATTTGATTCCTGCTGCATTGCTTCGTTGTCCATTTTTCTTATGATTACTTTACCACTTCGCAATATGGTTAAGTTATTATTCATTAACTGTAGTATAAAAGTAAATTCAACCTTACTCTTCTTCTTCGGGAACTGAATTTACAAAGTCCCGGGTGAGGTAAACCAAATTTTTATAACGACTTATCAAAAAGATAGTCGTAAACCTGGTTCGTTTGCTGAGATAAAAATCCGAAGTGGTAGAATTTCTTTGACATTAAAAATATTAGCTTCGATATTTAAATACCATTAATCTCACCTTTTTAATAAAACTGACAACGTCTATAACCGATGTTAAACTGGTTTATTATTTGATATAACTTATAATATCCTTTACTCACTGACTAGGTAACCATAAAACATGTCCATATCAACAACTATCCCATAATAATCTTTTACATATATTAAAAACATTCTTCTTTTGTTAATACGAAATGAACATTCTACTAAGTATAGTGCATATGTATGAGTACTTTCTGCCCAAGGTACAGGTAAATATTACACAAACCAAAGTATTTTGTTGCAAATTAATATGCCTGTAACTTTTCCCCAAATGGGCGAATCTTAAGACTAACTTCACCATTGTCTTCCTGATTAAATTCTAGCCTGAAATTATGTATCATATTACCCTATTCCCATTTAAAAAAACTTGACCTTAATTCAAAATGGCGGATTTCAAGATGGCTGCCGTCAAGGTCATACGTACCATATGACTTCCCCCTATGCCCTATACGTATCTACATGGTTGTTCTTTCATTAACACTTCTGTTACAAAGGGTAGTAAGGGACTTCTGCAGTAATTTCTATTAATCACATCATAACTTTTAAAAAATATTAAAAAATAGAAAACATGCACCATGGCAAAAATTTCTGTCACCACAAGTAACGAATACATGTCCTCTATCAGCAATAAAAATTTCATTGAAATCGAAGCCGGACAATTGGGTGATGTCCCTTGTAAGCATGATCCTAGGATAAATAGGAATGATGCTGTAGCTGATTGACTGAAATTCAATAATTTACTTTTAAAAAGCCATAATTTAAAATGGTTGTGTATATAGTTTCATTTGGAAATGTTTTGCATACATTACTGGTTCATAGAAAAAAAAATGGTACCATATAATATTTGTCGTTGCGTAAGTGTGTATTGGTTATTTGTCTTCCCGTGGAGTTAAGACAGCTACAGGAATTGCGTTTTAATTGCAATTCAAAGGAATTAATATTACAATTGCGTCGCAGCATATGCTTGTAGTATTTACTATCTTTCATTTTCTAAGAGTAGTAACATACATTTAATGGCAACTGTGGAATTAAAAATGTAAGTTGTTCATTAATCCCCAGTTTCAATATAACTTCTACAAAACAAACCTCATTATTCATTACTATGATTAATATTATCCTTTCTATTTATTTGTTTTACAAATATGTTATTAAATAATCTGGTCACACAATTTCCCAGACAGAATTTTAAGATGTTTCATGAGCAAGGAATCAAGGGTTAGCTCCTATGTGCGTTGCTCTTGTCAATTTACTTAAATATGAAACACGATACACGGTGTTTTAACTGAAAAAGATAGTATCCTATTAGTTATACAACCTTTCGTCAAACAAAGTGTTAGAAACAACAAGGAACACTAACATTGGTATACACATATTCAGATCATATCTTGCCCCCCCCACTTTTAACGTCCAATCGCCGCCACTGACTATGCCCTACTAGAAACCTTCGCGGGAGTGTACTGAACCACTTACTAAAGTTTCATAGCAATGGGGTGGTTATAAGTGAGGTTTCCCCCCAAAAAATCCTGTCTTCTACGCCACTGAGGATACATTTAATATGCGAAAAACCTTCCCGGGAGCGTACTCAACAACTTCCCAAAGTTTCATGGCGATCGGATGAATGGTTTAGGAGTCCATAAAGGATAGACACACACACACATTCATTTTTATATATATGGACTGTATATATATATCTGTACATCTAGTTTAGAACCTCTCCCTTAAGACTTATATTGTCCAGTACGAGAATAGATGTCACATCTAAACGAAGCACTTCGTTAGAAACATCTCGGTCAGAACCTCTCGGTAAGAACATCTCGCTAAGAATCTCTCGTTAAAGAAATCACAACCGAAATGTCTCGAGAGGTTCAAACAATCGAAACGTTTCGATTGCAAGTCCATATATGAATTTCTTTGAACTCTCATCTTCCCATTCAACCTAAACTTTTTCATCATTTCTCAGTTAAATGTCAAAGGCTTAGATTTAGGTTAATTAATATTTAAGATTACATTTTGTTTTCTTTTTTGTTTTGTTTTATATAAATTTACACGAGAATTGTTAATAATCTGCAACAATGAAGCTTAAATTTTTTCTTGTACATAGCTCTTGGTGACAGAACTAAAATTAATCAATAATGTTTCATTATCTTTATGTCTTCGACGGTAACGCCTTGCGAAAAGCAAAAGTGTTCGTTCTTACGAAATGCTGTTTGAAAGGTAAGATTCTATGATTCAATTAACCATTTTATACTAAGATGTGTCAACTATTTTCTTTTCAGGTCATTTAGTTTCAACCGTTTTCACTCACAATCCAATCCCTTACATAATATTCACACATGGGCAAGTCATGATCATTTATCTACATGTCTTGTTTAAGTATAAATGTTTTTATTTTAATTGTTTGTTAACTTTTGTATACTTGAGAATTTTTCGTGCGCCTTTGGTGAACATATTCCCGGATTCAACTCCCAGTTGGTCAAATGGCTAACGCGTGGTCATGGTAGGGTTCAATTCTCAACTGGGATAAGTGCTTTGGGTACGAACCCGAGTAGTGATTTTGATCTCAGTTTAAATATTATACCAGTTTTATATAGCCTCGGCACTGAAAATGGGCATATATATTTAGATTAACATTTCTTTTTGCCGGGGCACTTTGTTGGATGGGAGTTAAGTGTTCCAAACGACAGACTTTGGTGGGAGAATCACACTCGTTCCTTCCATCGGTAAAAAGTGCTTAACCAGCACTAGAACTATTATTTATCTCATTTCGTGGTGGATAAACAACGTGTGCGTCGATTTTCTCAGTGTTCTCCCGTTTTCTCCCACTTTTTCATTAATTTCCTAAGACCTTTTCTCAGGATTACAATATCTATAACATGTCACGTTTTCAGTTATTTTAATCGAGTTCCAGAATATCACTATCTTCGGCTGCTTTAAAAAAAAAAAAAATGGCCCTGTAGCGGAAAGACGATCAGAGTGTGACCATTGAGACTTTTTTTTCAGGGTTACAATACCTACAACATATCACAGTTTGTCATTTTTTTTTCACCGAGATCCAAAATAGCGTTATCTTCGGCTGTTTTCAAAAAAAGTGGCCCTGTAGTAGCCAAACGGTCAGTGATTTGTGGTTATGTCCATTGAAATGTTTTCTCAGGAACACAAGATTTACAACATATCACGATTTCAAGTAATTCCAGCGAAATCCAATTTCCGTAAGGATTGTGCGAGGTTCTTTGTTATTTCGAAGGAGGCCATTGTCCCTTGCTACTCTTTTAACGCAAAAACGACAAAACGCGTAATTCCTACTTTGAGCTCATTTTTGCATCGGCAGAGTTTCGTTTATTAAATGTCGCCCTTTTAATCAAGGGTCCCGTTTTTGAAAAGGGACCCTTTGCCCTCATTAACGTATTTTCCGTAAGAAAAAATGGATAACGATTTATTTTCGGTCTAGTATGTGCCAAGTTTGAAGAAAATCGGATAAGGAGAAACCCTTGTGAAGCTCTCCTTTACACTTTCACTTTTTGGACTTGGAGTCCTCAAAGTCTTCAATCATCAACCATTAATATAAATAATGGAAAATATATTTACTCTTTGTTATATCTTTTAGCGTTTATATATTTTTCAAAATTTTTGGGTAGGCTCGTGCTTACCCAGCTTACCCGCTAAAGCCGCCACTGGATATTGGCCAACAAATTTGGGTTTTGCACTCAATTAGTATAAAGGTCTACCATCATGCCAAATACAAATTTGGTTGAGATCGAATGAATTCCTTCAGTCGGGTCTAGTGAAGATTTTTTCTTTCTTCGAAAATTTGATTATGTCCAAACTTCAACTTTGATAGTCAATAATTCGAGAAGCAAAGGTTCCATTTGGCCATATCTAAGATGGTAATAGACCTTGAAACGTTTAGTAAGCATATGTAATATTACACTGTGCAAGCGTTTGCTTCCAGATTTTGTTGGTCATCAAAGTTGAAGTTTGAATCTAGTCAAAAGATAAGTCTGAACTCCAACTTTGATAGATAGTAATCGAAACCCAAAAGTGAGCACATAACATCTCGCATGCTTTCTGATCTCCTCAAGCTTTATCACCATGACAATTTTGGTGAAAATCGGATGAGTTACATCAATCACGTTTTAATGAAATTTCTAGATTTACCGAGTACATTACCAATTTTGATGGGCAATAACTCGGTAACCAAGGGTCCTTGCGTTATAATATGTCATATGCTTGCTAACCTCGTCGAGGCCTAACTTCATGCCAAAAAACTAAAGATCTTGCCACTAGCAAAACATGGCCACTCTTCGATACATTTCTAATTTGCACTTTCTATACTTATTTCAGGGTGCGAACCCAATAGAACTATTTTTAAATATAGATGAATAATTTTCAATACCTGGGCAGTGTTATTAAACAAGATACGAAATGTGAACGGTAAGTTTAAAGCAACGGGAAAAATTGTGAAAATTTCTAACATGATTGTCACTATAATGATGAGATGCATACTCTATGAGTACTAAATCAAAAAGTACAAAAAAAAAAAAAAAAAAACTCAGATGACTATCACAATGTACGGAGCAGAAATGTGGATATTACGAAAACAAGATGTATTTGAGTTTTTGGAGATGTGTATGTTGTGGTGGATGGAAAATCCAGTTGACTGGAATGATAAAGCAACGGGGTTACTGGTCATAGTAAGAGTGCAATAATATCATTTGAAATACTTAAGAGGTTAGGATTTATAGGGAAAAGGAATTAAAACTCTCTGTAGTGTTGCCCACCACACGAGACGAGACAAGACAAGAAATAAGATTTTTCGTCTCGTCTTGTCTTGAATTTTTTTCGAATTCTCATCTCATCTAGATTCTCGAAGCATTCTTTCTCGTTTCGTATTGACTCTCGGAATCCTTTTTTTTTCTTTCTTGTCCTTTCGTAAATTTATGTTCAAACTTTGTCTCAATTTTCTTATTAATTTCGTCTGGAAGCAGGCCGTTAGCCAGCCCAAAAATGTAGGGGGGCGGTAGAAGTTAGGGGAGCCCGACCCAACCATATTATAGTTCATTTGCAAACTACTAAGAAAATTTTAAGGGGGCAGTAAACATTTAAGGGGGGCCGGCCCACCCTAGCCCCCCGTGGAACGGGCCTGTCTGGAAGTTACCAGAATCCTTCCGCACACGAGAGGTCCATGATGGGTGTGATGTAACAACATCTAAAATATGTTTATTACTGAACTATATTATATAATGACTTGTTTATTTTTAAACGTTGATAAATGCTCGTCATTATGTTTGTATATACAATAACTTTATCAATTTATAGTTTTTGACCGCGTATCATGTAATACCAAAACAGTGTTCGAGATATAGAACTTGGATAAACTAATATTGCCCACGACACTAGAAACTTTCCCGTCTCGTCTCGTCTCGAAAACGAGACGAGAATTGTCATTTCTCGACTCGTCTATAATTTGAAAATTCCCTTCTCTTCTCGTTTTAAGACGAGACAATTTTCATCTCGTGGCCAATACTAATTCTGAGTGAGTTAGTTGCCTAGCCAGTAGATCCAACGTCCAACCCAACTCAAACCTTCCTCCTTATTAGTGCTGTGATATCGAAAATGGATTTTGCTTACACTCAGTACGTTCCATTTGTTATCCCCGATGTTACGGCATTCTATAAAACGTTAATGATTTCGTTATAATTTACACAATATGTACAAATATAATGTGAAATTATTTTATCTTAAATTTGCGTGTTTTATTTCCCTTTGGAATACATTTTTCTCCTCCTATATTTCATTCGCTTTTATAATGTATCCGAAAAACAAATATTGCTCAGTTATGTTTTAAAAAACTTACTTTCCAGAAGCTTTAAGTTAACCCTTCATAAAATTCCAGCATATTAGTTATAGGGGAGAGTAGCCAAAATCGCACCACTTTTTACATAAATGGTTTTAATTCTAAACTTTTGAAGAAATTGAAAATGATTTTTTGATCGTATTGAACTTTATAGTTTTCCAATTCTTTCGTAGTGATTTCATAACGATATCTTATCATTATCATGATAAAAATGATGATAGTTTAGAAGCCTGCTATTGGTGCGATTTACGCAACAGGTTTCCCAAATTGCACTGTGAAACCAAAATCGCACTGCCATTTGAATGCATGCAAATTTTACAGTAAAGCATATGGGTAAAACAAATTATCACTTCCATGGAATATCACATCATTTTATTCATGTTATATTAAGATGAGGAATAATACATCTTTAAAGAGGAAAAAATACTGCAATATAAATAACCAAGCACAGAAATAACACCTTACAGTTAGAAATAAGCTAACAAGGGACATCACCCAATTGTTCGGCTCCGATTTCAATGAAATTTTTCTAGCTGATAGGACATATATGTATTATTTGTGATGACAGAAATTTTTGCCATGATGCATGTTTTCTAAGTGTTGTGATGTGGTTATTAGAGATTACTGCAGAAGTCTCGTATTAATCTTTGTAAACGGAGCGTTAACGAAAGAACAACCATGTAGATACATATAAGGCCTAGGGGGAAGTTGTATGGTAGGTATGACCTTGACGGCAGCCATCTTGAAATCCGCCATTTTGAATTAAGATCAAGTGTTTTAAATGGGAATAGGGTAATATGATACATAATTTCGGGCTAGACTTTAATCACTAAGACAATGGTGAAGCTAGTTTTGAGATACACCCATTTGGGGAAAAATTACACGCATTTAATTGTTCACTTACTACATGCCAAAGTCCCTTACCTCCACTTCTAACCCGCGTATTAATGATAATGAGTGGATAAAAGCTTCGGTAATACATGTTATGCCTAGAGGGAAGTGATACGGTAAGGGTATCCATGACGGCAATCATCTTAAAATCCACCATTTTGAATTAAAGTGAAGTTTGAAAACTGAAAACCATAGCATATGACCCCTCATTTTAATAGCAAATTTTCCCAAAAAGCCAATGGTATGCTTATTTATGTTCTATAGTTAACCAGTATGAATTTAGGACTGCTTTCAATGTGCACCAAACTTCCATTATTCGATCTTTCAAATCGGCAACACTCAGAATTTTCACCACATATTTTAAGATATCAACTGTCACTTTGTAATTGTTGCCATGACTCATGTTTTCTAAATTTATTACATTTTTTAAGAGTTGCTATTTGTCAGTTCGTGAATAGTGTTGGGATAAGCATCCAGCAATCTTTCTGAATTTTGAAGACTTGCAATGTAATGATTTATTTTAAACAAGAATACATGAAGAACCTATGGACCTATGTGACGTGAAGAAGTACAAATGAAATTATAACAAACTGGTGTTACACGAACACAAAATTATCAGGAAATATAGCCTGCATGTTGCGCAAACGACAAGCAATAAAATATTTTTTAATAAATACAACTTTAAAAGAACAACAGAAATGATAGAAAATATCAAACTGGCATAATATGACTGTTCCCAAAACATTGTACCATGAACATAATATGAAAACAGGTAACTTGTTTATAAAGAGGTGTAACTTAATTGAGTTCCCGATCAATACTGATTATAAATCTTACAAACATGAATTATCGACAACAATCGCTAGAAAACGAATGACTTTTTTTGTCTGACTAGCTAGAAAATTGCCATAGAAAATAAATAAATAAATAAATATACAATAAAGAAATAAATATAAAACAAAACAAAAGATCCTTGATTTACACAACAATCGTATTTCATTTTTCTTTTTGAAGTGAATTTTCATTTGATTTTCGTATCATCTGCTATACAAGCTACGACTTCGGTATTACCTGAATGCAAAGTTGGAGTTGTTTCGTTATACGATGATTCATGTCAGTAAACGAGTTTTTCAAGGGCAGGTATACGAAGTAAATAATTACATGGCAAGTCTTCAAAATTCAGAAAAATTGCTGGATGCTTATCCCAACACTATTCATGAACTGACAAATCACAACTCTTAAAAAAAATGTAATAAATTTAGGAAACATGAGCCATGGCAACAATTGCAAAGTGACAGTTGATATCTTAAAATATGTGGTGAAAATTCTGAGTGTTGCCAATTTGAAAGATCGAATAATGGACGTTTGTGCACATTAAAAACAGTCCTAAATTCATACTGATTAAGTATGGAACATAAATAAGCATACCATTGGTTTTTTGGGAAAATTTGCTATTAAAATGAGGTGTCATGGTTTTTAGTTTTCAAACTTCACTTTAATTCAAAATGGTGGATTTCAAGGTGGCTGCCGTCAAGGATACCCTTACCGTATCACTTTCCTCTAGGCATAACATGTATTACCGAAGCTTTTATCCACTTATTATCATTAATACGCGGGTTAGAAGTGGAGGTAAGGGACTTTGGCACGTAGTAAGTGAACAATTAAATGCCTGTAACTTTTCCCCAAATAAGTGTATCTCAAAACTAGCTTCACCATTGTCTTAGTGATTAAATTCTAGCCCGAAATCATGTATTATATTACCTTATTCCCATTTAAAACACTTTACCTTAATTCAAAATGGCGGATTTCAAGATGGCTGCCGTCCAGGTCATACCTACCATACAACTTCCCCCTAGGCCTTATATGTATCTACATGGTTGTTCTTTCATTAACGCTCCGTTTACAAAGGTTAGTACGGGGCTTCTGGAGTAATCTCTAATAACCACATAACAACTCTTAGAAATTATAAAAAAATAGAAAACATGCACCATGGCAAAAATTTATCTCATCACAAATAATACATATATGTCCTCTATCAGCTAGAACGAAATCACTGAAATCTGAGCCGGACAATTGGGTGATGTCCCTTGTAAGTAGAAATGCAACCTACAAATAAAACAAATTAATATTTCTATGATATATATCACATTTCTTTTCTCAATGTTATTAATACGAGGAAGAATATATCCTTAAAGAAAAAATATCCATATTTTGATTCAATGAGCAATAATCCATGAGCAATGTTGTTCATGATCGTATGAAATGTAAACGTATCTATATTTATGGAAAACACGGACAGCTACGTCTTATGTGCAGAAAAATCACATTGGAATGCACGTTTATCTCCTGAAACACCCGCACAAGACTCATGTATCCAGACTTTACACAAAACATACTGGACTAAAATTTGTTGACAAAGGATGCAAAACCAATTTTGTTCATTGACTTTAAAAGCCACATTTGAAACACTGCGAATATGTAGCTCGGAGCACCGTGATTTGGTTGTATCTGCTTTTCGAATACACTGTTTGGTGTTAAGGTTTCCTGAAGTACATGCAGACCTAACTGAACGTTCAGAAAGATTAGGTCTCTCCACACGTTTGGATACTCTTGATTGCCTTTGCCGTTATTCTTCAACATCTTTTTTGTAAGGACTTGATAAGAGAACTTCTGTTTTTTGTGGTTGCCTATTGGTAGTCCTTCTTCCTCCTGCTATTGGACTAACAGTGTAGGGTTATTCCATTATAAATCGTCAAACAGTCCCCAGGTGACCACCTGAGATTTTGATGAAATTTGGCACACAAGTACCTACATCCTTCGTAAGAAAGTCTGTAATGTTTTATTTTCCTGCCGCTACCTGTTCCTGAGAAATTGACCTAGAAGTTAGACAGTCCGCATTGTGACTTGCTGAACAGGCTGGTTTTTGTAAGTTTGTAAAGAGCAAGAACTCGGTTACTAATTATGTTACATGGGTAAAACTTTTTCTGCAATAAATATACGCATCGTTGTAATGCAGATATGTTGAAAGCGGCATGACCATTTCATATTCTAATATATAAACTGTCAAAGTCTACACTTTTTTACATTACCCTTTTATAAAGCTCATTTTTTAACATGTCACAGATTTCCTAGATAACACAACAAAGGTCTGTGTTTGTGCGCAGTACCTTACAGGGTAATGAACTATATGTATCAGTAATGCAGAGCTGTTTACACTTTATTTACAGGATTTATGGGAAGTTAAGGTTGATATCATTGTAAAAACACAAACTTTTTGCTTATTTTCAGAGCCCTGTTTAACTATGTTGACAGTTGAATATGAGTATGATCTTTTGGTTGAACATTGCTATTTATGTAACAAACAGCTTGTGTGAATTTCAAAACCCTGATGTATTTCATTCCATTTCAAATCATCGCCTTTGCCAACAGGTGTCGGTAGTATTTCAGGTTTAGAACGGATATGGAGAATGGAAGAAGTACGTATGCGCTAGGTGAAATCATTTACACTGATTGAGCACTTGAAAACATATATGGTAAGACTATAAGAAGAGACAATCTGCCACATAATGAAATTAATTGTTACAAAATAGTAGAGTTCAGTGGGTCAAAATTACAGTTAAGTATTAGTAATAAGAAATTGAGCGTTCAAATAAATAAACATACATGCACACAAAGTGAAAGCCCCCCTTGGATCCGCCACTGCATTGCAGGGTTGCATTATCTTTACAGTACACCACGAAAAGATGCACAGTTGCCTGGAATTTCTCCCAATGGTACCCGTGAACCTCGTCCTGTATAACGAACGTGTAATTTTTGACAAAATCCAGTAAAACAATTAGCTCTGCTTTCTAAAGTGAAGTTTTTATATTACTCAGGTATGCAGCTTGAGCCTTGGCTACGTAATGGTGCTGCCTAAGACTATCAATTCCCTGAGTCAAGTGTCACAATATTCATTCTCAGAGAGCTGTAAGATTTGTAATGTCAACCTGTCTGTTTGAACCTAGATTTTAAATTTAACACAGTCATCACCTTCAAGTAAGTGATCATCAAAACGTTTTACTAAATAATCTTGCACAGCCTCCTTCCTTCTACAGTTGCCACAGTAATGTAACCTACACTGTCTGTTCATTGCATCACACACTGCAATATTCAGCAGTGTCTTGTAGTTGCGTCCTGATCCAGGAAGGGCATCGACCATCAGTTTCATGTTTTGATGATGTTGGCACACACATACAGACACACACACTGAATGAGTGCGTTTTGCCTTAACTGTAATGCACTACTTCGGCCTTAAGGCACAAAACTTTGCAAACCCAATTTTAAACTGTGGTTTCTGTTAGCAGAATTCAACATATGTTTCATGTATATTCATTAGTAGTAGCCTTTTTTGAACTTAAACTTGACCTTCATCTGTATGCACATACATACATTCTTTCATTCCAGAACAGATTCTGGAACACCCATTTCTTTCATAAATGAAACTACTTCATTCACTGTTACCTGGGGAATTATTTTTCGAGGCTTCTGTTCTTGAACTGACAGGATTCCTTTCTCATTTTTTCGCACTAAATAATCTGAGTCCCTAAAACTCTGTGCAGTTTTTCTGATACTCCAAGTTGCAGGAGCAAGTGTTAAGATTTGGACTTTCTGTGTATAAGCATAGGGAATTCAGCATACCTGTCACATGTCTTTTCAGTAGAGAAACGTAGTGCTCGGTATTCCAAGAACATCTTCTCCTGTACGACATTTGTTATCTGCTTCACCTTTCTCTTGCTGTATCCTTCTCTGTCTCTCTTACTTATATTCTTCAGTGGTGAGCAGCCTACAGATTTGACAAACATGTTTAGTTGCTCCTGGTGAACAGGGTGTGGTGTGTAGCTAGGATCATATTTATCATCATTATTACTGCTGTTTCTGGCACTGGCACATCTAACACATGTTTAGCACAACTTCTGTCCTGACACGAGGTTAACACGAAGCTCATTGATTTTGTCCTCATCCAGAATGGAGAGTTACTCTGAAAGTAAAATTACTTCCATTCTCCTCGTTCTAAACCTGAAAGACTACCGACACCTGTTTACAAAGGCGATGATTTAAAATGGAAGAAAATACATCAGGGTTTTGAAATTTACACAAGTTATTTGTTACATAAGTACCAATCTTCGTCCAAAATATTCCACTCATATTCAACTGTCAACATAGCTAAATAGAGCTCTGAAAATAAGCAAAAAGTTTGTTTTCTTGCAATGATACCAACTTTAACCTCCCATAAATCCTGTAAATAAAGTGTAAACAGCTCTGCATTACTGGTGCATATAGTTCACTACCCTGTAAGGTACTGCACACAAACACAGACATTTGTTGTTCTATGTAGGAAATCTGTAACACGTTAAAAAATGAGCTTTATAAACGGTAATCTAAAAAAGTGCTAACTTTGATAGTTTATATATCCAAACATAAAATGGCCATGCCACTTTCAACATATTACTTCATTACAACGATGCATATATTTATTGCAGAATCAGTTTGACTTATGTAACATAATTAGTAACCGAGTTCTTGCTCATTAAAAACTTAAACAATCAGCGTGTTCGGCAAGTCATGATGCGGACTGCCTCGCTTCTAAGTTAATTTCTCAGGAACTGGTAGAGACAGGAGTATAAGAAAATACAGGCTTTCTTACGAAGGATGTAGGTACCTGTGTGTCAAATTTCATCAAAATCCCTGATGGTCGACTGGGGATTTTTTTCTAATTTCGGTGATTATATATGGACTGACCCTGTAACTTTATTTTCTATAGACTGTTTCAAAGCACGATTCATAGACTCCGGAAACATTTTGCACATTGTCGTGTACCCACTTTGTGTGAACAATAACAAGAAACAAACCAGGAAAAACAATTACACCACGGGAGCCAAAATTGCACTGATACGGTTTCGGACACAAGGTAGTAGTGCGATTTGGGAAATTATGCCATTAAATATATATATATATATATATATATATATATATATATATATATATATATATATATATATATATATATATATATATATATATATATATATATATATATATATATATATATATATATATATATATCTTTACGCACCTCACAAGTTAAAAAAAAGAATAACTTGAGTTTGTCACTATAATATTAATGGTATTTTGTTTATTGCTACTTATTGAAACATACGCTAATTCTCTTACCTTAATTCCTATTCTGCTGTGAAATAGCCCGAAAATTAGTAAGGAATATTAAAATTTTATTGTACTGCATCCGCACACACACACATAACTTAACTGAACGTCATCATTTTACTGTAAAGCTATGGGAGTATGCTTAAGTATTTAATATAACTACCAGATGGTATGTTAGTAATACCGTTCTTTTTAAACTGGGGATGGTGCGAGTTAGAACGCGGTGCGATATCGGGAACTCTCCCGTATACTGTATTCCTAATTTTTGTTAACTGTCGTAGCATATCCACCAAAATTTAACATTCACGAATGCAAATACAGAACATTGGAAAAGAAAATGGATTTTAAAAATAAACGCATTGCAAGGATCCTATATTTAACCGAATTATTAGTGTGTGCGACTTTGATATGTGTAGTCGAAGTAGTCCAAGTTTGAGTTTGGGGAATAAGTTACAGTGTGAGGGAATTAGATCTGCGGAATAAGGAGGGTAATCTAGACGTTTAAACCCCTAGATTGTGCAATGCCAGTTGTGTTTGAAGTGCTCAATGGTCAGGGCTGTTGTACTCAAGGGGAGATTTCATTTTTTAAAAAAATCCCGTGGCGTTGCATTTTCAGTTTTGTGAAAAATGCAGAGAAATACCCTACATTAAATGTCTGACCTTTGGGCAGGTAGTCTATGAGTACGACTCAAATCCTTATTTCAGAAGAATGTTGCAAACACTTTCCCAGCCGACTTCTGTCTCCTGAACTTCTTGGGGTGTGGGGAACCAGAGTGTCACCACCTCCATTGACTGTTGTTCGTTTCAGGATCATAGTGGTACAACTATATTTTGTTCATGGTAACTATTTGTGACAGAAATTGGTCGGCATTGCGTTCCGAGAAATGCCCACAATCTCTGCTACACGTTTTGCTGACATTCTGCGATTTTCAAGAATAATATAATGAATTTCATCCGCGATTTTGGGTACAGTCACTGTTTTTGGCCTTTCTGCACCATGTTGAGAAATTACATCTAACTATGCCACCAACTTATTACATGTCGGGAGAGTCCCGTAGTGATTCACTAATTTCCTTCCGAATTTGCTTCGGAGACTTTCCTTGAAACAAAAAGGGATAGTATCGATACGAAACTTTGTACAGTCTCGGTCTCGTCTCGGTTGATAAGCAGCGATCTCGGCCTCGATCTCGTCTCGAGTCAAAAATCGCCGTCTCGGTCTCAGTCTCGAAGGCCAGGTCTCAATATCGTCTCGAAAGTCTCGAAATAAATAGTGTAAAATTAAAATTGTGAAAGTTTTATTATCGTACAGTCTGTCGTTTCCGCTTCTTATTTTTTGCCTTCATTCTTTACTTAGAATTATGGTATGATGTACCACTTCGTAGCTTATTTGCTAGCGCTAATCCTTTCCATGCGTGTGTTCCAGGTTCAATCATCAGTGGGTATAACATGCCTGAAATAAAATCCTAATAGTAACCGATATTTCACTTTTCAACAATAGACTTTGTCTCATACAGCCTCAGTACTGAGTAGCCTATACAATTAAACTCTATTAAATTAACTCCAGTACTATACAGTAGTTTACTTCCTTCCTTTGGATCAGAATTGTTGTATACTTCCTAACGGATAACGCAACACATAGCAGTACGGATGTATTAAATCGCGCCGAAATTGAAATTTTACAATTTCTCATTTATTATCCAAAACATTCTGCTTTGACTGTCATTTTAAGAATATAACTGCCATTATCTTAACAAATGGAGTAAATTATTACAACAATATATTTTGTTTCAAATTGATCGAATGCTTTATAACCGTTTCACATCCCAGTGTTTAATTGACACATTAAAACAGGACCTTCCTTAACCATGTGGTGGGAGCTACGACACTCATCTTTGCTATCTGAGGTCTCGGGTTGGATCACCAAACAAGTTAGATTCAAAGTCCGATGTTTCGTACAGTTCGCGTCTCATTGTAAGTACATTCTGTTTCTTATAAAGTTCATTACATAAGCATATATCCAGTGTCGTAACATAGATTAAGCTAATTCCTGAGCTCCCAGCGGTGCATGTGATCTTTATTCGAGAAAACTAACCGTGCGTTCATTATGTTTAAATTTTATATTGATTGAAAATTACTTGCGAAACATGGACATTATATAGGTAATTCAAGCTATGTATCTATTTTCTCTCTCTTACCGAAACAAGTGATTCTTAACTTTCTAGTTTTCTTTTGTATTAATTTTCGTATTTTTTTCTGCAACACGAAGGATTGAAGTCATTTTTTTTTTTTTTGGCTGTACGACTTTCGTTAAATTTTGGATCCATTTTACCCTAACTTACCTACTAAAAGTTATATATAACTATATATATATATATATATATATATATATATATATATATAGGGCCGAATGCAGGATTTCTTGAAGGGGGTGCACCAATAACTACCACTACATTTGATTTAAGTTTTTTAAGTTTTTAAATGTCTTTAGGCAAATGTGGTGTGAATGAGGAATATTTGTTCAGTGAATCCTTTTCCTTAAGCCTCAAACGGACATATGAGAGCAGAAAGTTTCGGACAATGTTGCTTTTTCACTGCTGGGTTCTCATTTTAGATAGAGTATATGTACAGTGAAGGGGGTGTATGTGCTCCGGTGCACCTCCCTAACTACTTAGTATAGTTTGAAAAACAGTACCATAGGTCTTACTTAAGGGACCGGTTTTTCACTTCTCCTGTAAAATTACGAAATTATGACTTTGTTTATTTTACCTCTGAGGTCCAGATATAATAAAATCATAACCAACCATTATCAATCAAGGTCTTTCCAAGTCTTCTCCATTCTGTTTCTGAACTATCTATCTTGAGCAACACTTGTTCAGGTTGCTCGCCAGTTATTATTGATTTCGTCAAACCTTGTTGTATAAGGACGTTTCCTAGGCATCTTTTATCCCGTGGTATCCAGTCTTTGTCCATCAATCATAATTTCTTGCAATATGTCCAGCACATTTTCCAACCCATGTTAAAATTATTTCATTAGTACCAGTCATTAGTTGCCAAAGAATTCATTTCAATATATTTGGGCTACAAATAGTTCAAATCCGCCACTTTTGGAACACACACACACTACTTTTTGATCTTCGAATCTGACTCAATGATTTATATCAACATAATGTGAGGACTTCCATTTGGTCTAGCGGTTAGCACACTTGACTTCGGTTCACATGGTCCCGAATTCGATTTCCGGCGGGGCTATAGTTGAACGACATAAGTGGTTCGAATTCCACTATAATCAGTAGCTCCGAATCCCCTTTAGCCGCCCTAGCATATCCGTGGGACGTTAAACTAAAAGAAACCAAAAATCAACACGATGTATATTACTAATTGTACCGTAAGTCCTTGAATAATTGCTTATAGCTATATGGTATGAATCAAGTTTGAGGTGGTCGATGGTCAAACTGAAACAAGTGAAATGTAACTAGGGTTTAATTAGAACTTTTAATTAAGCGCGGTTTTGTGTACATCAGGCCTAAGGCTAAGGGGAACAACTAGTATTACTAAGAAGTTATCAGTTACGTTTAATTTCAGTTACAATTTACATGTATTGCTGGAACCAAAATTTTGACATTAGCATTAACATTATAAAGACTATGAGAATCGTCGTCTTTTGAAAACATCTTTGTATCATAAAACAAATTACGAGTAATTTTAAAATATTTTGCAGTTTAGCTCAGGAGCGTCATTTAGGGGGGCAGGGAGGGGCATTTGCCCCCCCATTGAGTTTAAGATTTATATAAATTTTATCAATAGAGTAGTAGTAAATGAGTGAAAACGCGAAATTTTACTTATATCGAGGGGTTTTGCCCCCCCCCAAGCAAAATATGAAATGACGCTCCTGGTTTAGCTTCATTATTTGCACTATATTCAGAATAATATTTAGCAATTTATTTAAGTTGGCAGCACTGCTTAAAATAATGGAATTGCGACTTGTAATTCAAACCAAGAAAAACTATTGTTGTAAAGTTATAGAAGCAAACGAAAGCAACAATCATTATAAACATTTAACACAAAGGTGCGTGAGAATTTGAGCTTTCTGTGGACCTGCAGCGTGAAGTTGGCAGGACCACCTTTCAAATGGACTTAGTGCCTTTAAATTGGAAGCTCAAATTACGGGAGTTGGTTTTTCTGAGAGCTCAAATTCTACTCAAATTCTGCACGAAGTTTCAGAATTTGAGCTGTTAGTGTCCTGGTACGATGTGTTCAAAATTGCAGCTTTTAAGTGGATTTAGACCCTTTAAATTGAAAGCTCAAATTCTACTGAATATCTTGACGGAGTTTGAGAATTTGAGCTTTCGGTGGTCCTGCAGCGTGAAGTTGACAGGACCACCTTTGAAATGGACTTAGAACCTTTAAATTGAGAGCTTAAATTCTGGGAGTTGATTTTTTTGAAAGCTCAAATTCTACTGAATATCTGGAAGGAGTTTGAGAATTTGAGCTTTCGGTGGTCCTGCAGCGTGAAGTTGGCAGGACTACCTTTCACATGGAGTTAGAGCCTTTAAATTGAAAGCTCAAATTCTGGGAGTTGGTTTTTCTGAGAGCTCAAATTCTACTCAATATCTGCACATAGTTTCAGAATTTGAGCTGTTGGTGTCCTGGTACGATGTGTTCAAAATTGCAGCTTTTAAGTGGACTTACACCCTTTAAATTGAAAGCTCAAATTCCGGGAGTTCGTTTTCCTGAGAGCTCAAATTCTACTCAAATTCTGGACGAAGTTTCAGAATTTGAGCTGTTGGCGTCGAGGTACGATGTGTTCAAAATTGCAGCTTTTAAGTGAACTTAAACCCTTTAAATTGAAAGCTCAAATTCCGGGAGTTGGTTTTTTTTTTTTTTTTTTTTGAAAGCTCAAATTCTACTGAATATCGGGACGGAGTTTGAGAATTTGAGCTTTCGGTGGACCTGTAACGTGAAGTTGGCAGGACCACCTTTGAAATGGACTTAGAACCTTTAAATTGAAAGCTCAAATTCTGGGAGTTGGTTTTTCTGAGAGCTGAAGTTCTACTCAAATTCTGCACGAAGTTTCAGAATTTGAGCTGTTGGTGTCCTGGTACGATGTGTTCAAAATTGCAGCTTTTAAGTGGACTTAGCTCAAATTGAAAGCTCAAATTCCGGGAGTTGGTTTTCTTGAAAGCTCAAATTCTACTGAATATCTGGACGGAGTTTGAGAATTTGAGCTTTCGGTGGTTCTGCAGCGTGAAGTTGGCAGGACCACCTTTGAAATGGACTTAGAACCTTTAAATTGAAAGCTTAAATTCTGTGAGTTGGTTTTTTTGAAAGCTCAAATTCTACTGAATATCTTGACGGAGTTTGAACATTTGAGCTTTCGGTGGTCTTGCAGCCTGAAGTTGGCAGGACCACCTTTGAAATGGACTTAGAACCTTTAAATTGAAAGCTTAAATTCTGGGAGTTGGTTTTCTTGAAAGCTCAAATTCTACTGAATATCTGGACGGAGTTTGAGAATTTGAGCTTTCGGTGGTCTTGCAGCCTGAAGTTGGCAGGACCACCCTTCACACGGAGTTAGAGCCTTTAAATTGAAAGCTCAAATTCTGGATGTTGGTTTTTCTGAGAGCTCAAATTCTACTCAATATCTGCACATAGTTTCAGAATTTGAGCTGTTGGTGTCCTGGTACGATGTGTTCAAAATTGCAGCTTTTAAGTGGACTTATACACTTTAAATTGAAAGCTCAAATTCCGGGAGTCGGTTTTTTTGAAAGCTCAAATTCTACTGAATATCTGGACGGAGTTTGAGAATTTGAGCTTTCGGTGGTCCTGCAGCGTGAAGTTGACAGGACCACCTTTCAAATGGACTTAGAGCCCTTAAATTGAAAGCTCAAATTCTGGGAGTTGGTTTTTCTGAGAGCTCAAATTCTACTCAAATTCTGCACAGAGTTTCAGAATTTGAGCTGTTAGTGGTTCTGTCAACTTCACGTACCTTTAACACAAGTACGTTATTTTAAGCAGTATCACTATTCATGTGTTTGGTATCCCTAAAACGGTTTGAAATAGGCTAATAATTGTTGTAAATGGCATTATGATCATTTAAGTCTTTTAGAATCATCTACATGATGAGACGTGGTATGTCACCATGTTTTCGAAGTAAAGATTAAAAAATGTTAAAATTTCCATTTCTTGTAATTTTGTTCCTTCATTCATTCGAAATCCATTATACCATGATCATACGTTGTATTTGACGCTAAGATACAAATGATCCGCATTGCACTGTCTATGCCATTTGAGTTATTAGAGATTTCCAAAATGTTTATGTTAGTGATACTATATTATCCTTAGAGTATCTAGAAGAATTTTCCCTTCAGTATTTCACATAATATGGTACAAAATTTTAGCATTTTAATATATATATATATATACAGATGGTGATCAGGAAAATGGAAACACCTGAACGAAATTGCAACTTACCAGATTAATATGGTGTCGGACCACCTTTCGCCTTCAGAACAGCCTTGATGCGACGTGGGATGGAGGGATAGGTGTCGTGAATGGTAGCAACTGGAATTTTACACCATTCCTCATGCAGGGCATCGGCCAGTTCTGTGAGAGAGGATGGAAATCGTCGCCGGAGTCGTGTTTCCAAGACGGACCACAGATGTTCAATTATGTTGAGATCTGGGGATTGGGCAGGCCAGGGGAGGTGTTGAACTTCTTTCCGATGTTCCTCAAACCACGCTGCAACAACGCCAGCTGTGTGAATGGGTGCATTATCATCCTGGAAGATGGCGTCATTGTCCGGGAACAACATCCGGACCATAGGATGCAAGTGGTCTCCTAAAATTGCGACATAATTGGCAGTGATTTGTCCGCTAAGTGTGACCACAGGACCCAATGAAAACCATGATATGGCGGCCCACAGCATCACCGAGCCGCCGCCATGTTTCACAGATGGGCGGAGACACTGCAGATCATAAGCTTCTTTGGGCGTTCTCGACACATAAACACGGCCCGTGGTTGGGAATAGGGTGAAGGATGACTCATCTGACCATATCACACGTTTTCAGTCCTCAACAGTCCAAGTTGCATGGTCGCGGCACCATTTGCGTCGTGCGAAAGCGTTATGGTCCCTGATGACCGGTTTGGCCCGTGCAACACGACCCCGTAAGTTCATGTCATGTAATTCGCGGCGGACTGTGATTACCGAAACAGGGTGGGGGAGGTGCTGATTGAGTTCTTCCGTCACTTGCTCGGTAGTGGCACAACGGTTCTGCGTGACAATGCGCTTTAATATCCGGCGTGACCTGTCACTCATGATTTTCTTCCGCCCACTGTTCCGCTTCCCCGATGTGGTTTTCCCGTGTGTTGTGTAGGCCGTCATCACCTTCGACACTGTCCCACGCGACACACCTAACACAGTAGCCACTGCCGTCACACTCACTCCACATAACCGCGCACCAACAATTTGCCCTCTTTGAAAATTTGAGAGGTTTCCCATTTAACACTACCTCCGTCTGCTGCAGCCACTGGACACTGCTGTTCCACTGCGCCTGACGTAGTATGGAGACCGACCTAACACACCACCACCAGCGGTCCGGCGCTGCGGGCGCCACGACATCACTGCCAACCCATACATCTGATGTGTTACCAACTACAGGTGTTTCCATTTTTCTGATCACCATCACCATCTGTATATATATATATATATATATATATATATATATATATATATATATATATATATATATATATATATATATATATATATATATATATATAGAGAGAGAGAGAGAGAGAGAGAGAGAGAAAAGATTATATACATCAGCAGTGGAGTTTGTTTCGGGATAGGCTTGAGGAACAGGTAAGAAACATTTATGTTGTATACACGACTCCAAAAGTGCATTACCACCTGCAATTCTCCTTTTCCTGCAATAGCAGGCAACCCAGAAAGCTCGGCGGTTGGGTTGGTTGCGAATTCGAAAGGCGTTGGACAAAACCTCAATTTTGTCACAAATATATCAGTGTGGCAAACTGCAAATAAGGGAATAAAACAAATTGTTAAGAATGACAATTTTATTATTGTGATGGAGTTGGATGACATCAAAAGTTACAAAATGACTTACTTAAGCAGTTCAAACAAGATGAATGGTAAGAAACAGATATCAGAAGAAAGCATTTCTCTCTTTCCCCCCGCCCCACCCAAAAAAGAAACTCATAAAAAGAAAAAGTTACATAATATAAAAGTTTCATATGATAGCCTAACAGCACAAAAACAAATATCTACACGAAACGAAAAAGAGACAAACACAAAATAGGGGACACAAGTGGCGTAGCAGACTTGCGGCCTTCGCATGTAAGATAAAGAGACAAGACCCTAGTTGTAAACCCCATTGTTATAATTATTATTATTATTATTATTATTATTATTATTATTATTATTATTATTAAAAAGTCGTTTCCTTTTCTAAATCTCTGACTCTGCCTCAGAGCATAAATGCATATGGCGATCATTTGTGCACCTCTTGTCAATTAGCGGTCCCAAAGGCCAAAAGGGATGGAAATCTCCAAGGAAGAAAAACAAAAAACTTTCTTACGGTAAATTCTAGTTCAAAGTTCGAAGTACTTGCTTTTCCACGTGATTTTTTGTTTCTTTCTTCAGCGAACAAAAAAGTTCTAGCGCCTAAGAAATTACATCATATAATATTGCAAATTTGCAAGTGGATGTATTTACATTGCAATGTTTGGTAATAAAGATATTATGATTAGAAAACAATCTTGCAAAAAGTAAGTTTAATTTCTTCATCCATCGCAAGTCTTAGGGGACCTTTATACCTCGCATCCCCACTCCCCGAATATCAATATCGAAAATTTAGAATGTTTATATTCATGTCCATATATTTGCGATATCGAATGTTGATATATGATAATATAGATATCGATGATAGCGATATATCGACATATCACAGGCCCAGATTCCGAGAAGTGATGCTTGAAATATACTGGAATCAACAATCAAATTCTAAATAAGTTTTTAATTTCCGTATCCAATGTTGAGGGGGAAGGGTGGGAGTCTACTTAGCTACAGAGGCCATATCAATTGTGTTCTCAAACCAGCCATTACACCAGCTATTATCAAAGTGTTAAGTCAGCCATTGTCTGCGAGTTACCCCAGTTCCATTTGAAGTTTGAATTGAAAACCTGAATTACAAAACATCCCAAGTCCACTCTTTTTCTTCGTATTTTTCGTTTTCTGTTTTTTATGTTAGCATCTATGTTTCAGGGCTATTCACTTGCATAATACGTAAGTCCAAGTCAAAACTTTTTTTTAAAAAAAAATCAAAATAATTTCAGCTAAACAGAATAGCATTCCAAGTATAATCTTCTTGTCTTTCTTCTAAAAACAAAAAAAGTACTCGGGTGGACTTCGGATGTTCTGCAATTCAGATCTTCAATTTTATTTACGGTCTTTAACAATCTTTAACTCGCAGGCTCCTTACTTTCATAAAAAGCATTTGTTGTGTAGATTAAAATCAAAAATGAATTAATCTATATTCTTGGGAACTTATTGTTGCACCAACACACATATATACAGGGTGTAACAAAAAGGTACGGCAAAATTTCAGAGGTGGATTCCTTATGGGTAGACAAGCAAAATCGTTCATATGACCATATGTCGGGAAATGTATCATTACAGAGTTAAGGCCATTGAGCCGCCTAATGGTGGAAATAGTCATATTCTGGTCACTCCTTAATGTGACTCAATTTAAACCTCAATAATTCAGACCCTAATTAACCTAGGAAGATATTTTTGATATCTATGTATTTCTATAGGACGATGCTTTCCGCCTATATATATATGGTGAGTCAAAAGTCTTGGACACCTGCATAAGTTTTAAAATCGACGAGAAAAGTAAAAAGTGATGATGGGAAAAGAGGTTTGATGAGGGGCTGCAACTTTTGGAGTGTATGTCATTCATGGCCGCCATCTCGAAATCCGCCATTTTGGATTCAAGTCTTTTTTAAAATGGGAAAGTGTATGTCACATCAAATAACACTAGCTTGAGCTCAGAAATTTAGTGGTGTAATTTGTTTTTTTCTATCTTGTACAGTTTAGAAGTTATTAATGTTCAAAACTGGGGAATTACCTTGATACTGACCCAGTACTCTCTGTTCCAGGTGATCTAAAATAGGTCTGACACGTGAACAGAAGATCCAAATCATCCTTATATCAGTGGAACGCAGCTACCGAACAATAGCAGCTGACTACAACCGACGGCACTCAGGCAGAGAACCGGTATCGCACAGCACGGTGGCTCACGTGATCACCAAATTCCGAGAGACGGGCTCTGTTCAAGATAGGGCACGTAGTGGGCGACCAAAGACTGCCACCAATGACGAAACTGCAACGGCGGTTGTTGCGTCGTTTGTGAAAAGTCCTACACGAAGTACCCGTCGTGTGTCCCTAGCATGTCCAATAAGCCAATCCTCCGTTATCCGGATATTGCACACCAATCAGGGGCATCCTTACAAGCTGCACATGCAACATAAACTGAACGAGGATGACCCTGATCGCCGGTTGGAGTTCTGCATGTGGGCTACTGAACAACACGAACTGGATCCTGCGTTTGTCAAGGGCATACTGTTCAGTGACGAGGCGTATCTCACTTTGAACGGGGAGGTTAATCGACATAATTGTAGACACTGGTGTGACGCAAATCCGATCTGGGTTGACCCGAGTCGACAACATAGTCCAGCGAAGGTGATGGTTTGGTGTGGCATATGGGACACCCGCATCATTGGGCCATTTTTCAGTTACAACACCTTAACTGCACCACAGTATCTGCTGCTGTTGCAGGACTTTGTGTTCCCTGCCACACTGAACGCTGACGGCATTTTCCCATCTTATTTTCAGCACGATGGACCCCTCCACACTATAGACTTGGTGTCCGTCAATGATTGGATGAACAACTGCCACGGAAGTGAATTGGTCGCCGTGGTCCCGTGGAGTGGCTGCCCAGATCCCCTGACTTCACGCCCCTTGATTTTTATCTATGGGGACATCTTAAGCAGATAGTGTATGCTGAGACAATCCGTGATTTGAGACACCTGGAGGAACGCATCCAACAAGCCTGTGACCAAACTTCAGGAGACATCTCCTCCGTGTGAGACTCCAGTCAGAGTGGTTGCAGGGACTACAGTTGTGCATTGCACGAAATGGACATCACGTAGAACATTTGTTGTAGCATTCACTATCAAGGTAATTTCCCACCTTTGAACATTAATAACTTATAAACTGTACTAGATAGGAAAAACAAATTACACCACTAAATTCCTGAGCTCAAGCTAGTGTTATTTGATGGGTCATACATCCCCTTCCCATTTAAAAAAATGACGTGAATCCAAAATGGCGGATTTCAAGATGACATACACTTCAAAAGTTGCGGCCCCTGATCAAACCTCTGTTCCCATCATTACTCTTTACTTTTCCCGTCGATTTTCACTTATGCAGGTGTCCTAGGACTTTTGACTCACCCTGTATATTTTATGTATGAGTGGGAGTACCACGGTGGACATGGGAAGGTAATTACTTGTTTTTTGTTTGATTTTTGCATCAGCATTTTGGAGATGGCATTCCTTGGGGATACACTCATAAAATGCATATCAGCGGAAAGCTTAATTTTTGCAGAACACGTTGCTACTAAAATTACCTTCCTATCTTAATCAGAGTTTGATATATTGAGGTTTAAATTGAGACACATTAAGGAGCGACCAGAATGTGACTATTTCACACCAGTAGTCGGCTCAAGGGTCGTAATTCTGGAACGATGCATTTCCCGACATATGGTCATTCAATGGTTTTTGCTTGTCTACCAATAAGTAATCCACCCGTGAAGTTTTGTCGTACCTTTTAGTTACACCCTCTATATACAAGATCCGTTTTGTTGATTTACGAAATCACTCTTTTTTTCTCAAAAAATTTACAAAAAGGGTCTTGAATGAGGTGGTCGCACTAGTAATGACATCCCGTAGCGTCGTTACGTAACACACAGAGTATAAATAAAGCTTCAAAACCACAAATTGCAAGTTCTGAAGCAGATGATTCGGTAAGGTGTCTGCTTGTTGATTGGGCAAACCAGATTCATATCACGGCTGGTACGGTTTGCTTTTTTTCCCTTTCAAAATACGTTTCTATATGTTTATAATCCTTCTTAATAATTACTTTCTTGCAATCTTAAATTAGTCGGGGTTAAGTAGTCAGAAGATTAAAATACATGTATGACTACTTTATCCGTGTGTGTGTACTCACATATGTATCTTTACATATTTGTTTCTTTCTTGGGGCCGCGGTGGCTCAGTGGTAGAGCGTTCAACTTTGGTGCTTGGGGCCCGGGTTCGATCCCAGTCCCCGACAAGTGAACTTTGTGGTGGACAAACACCGTGTGCGTGGGTTTTCTCGGGGTTCTCCCGTTTTCCCGCTTTGTTCATTCCACCATTTCATTCATTACTCATCATCACCGTCTCCTTTAGCCTAACTGGCATAATCGTGGGACGTAAAACCCAAAGATTTCATTAGTTTCTTTCTTTCAACTAGTGTTGCCACGAGACCAGACAGAAACCTTTGATACGAGACGAGACAGACTACTTGTCCCGTCTCGTTTCCGAGACGAGACGAGACGTCTCTTGAAATTCCTCGTATCGTCTCATATCTCAAAAATGAAAAGACAGTTTTTGAAATTGTTTAAAAATGTATTAACTCGGAATAAATTATTGCCTTCGAAAGTATACGAGCGTTTATTATTTCAAATGAGGACTATCCTAAAAGAACAAGGAAGACCTTAAGTTATTTTTAAATAATTCTTACAAACAGCTTTCATTTCTATTTTCCAACCGATTCAAGTTTAAATATTTAGTGATACTCTTCCAGATTCAAGTAAAATGTTAAACCATTCTTTGAGATCAGTGTTTCAGAATATTTCATTCCGAGGGCTGGTGGTTATATCTATGTATAAAAATCCTTTATAGAAATACAAGTTCTCTTAATGCCAGTTTCATCACCAACTAACCATTGTTCATGAGTTTTCTCGTTCCGAACAAAGACAAAAACGTGTAGGCCTTTTCCTGTACTGAGTTTGAAAGGATTCTGGTTTGACAATAAAATTTAGTTTCGTTTTATTTTTTTATGATGTTATTCGAACCAAAGTCAGTTTTGAAATCAGAAAATCACATGGGCCTTCTTATATTTTGAAGTGGCGCCAGAGGTTTTGAAAAAAGGATTTCAGAATAAGTGGGGAAGGCTTCCCTTTCGACTGTACCGACGATATTGACAAATATTCCTGTCGTAATAATTCATTACTGGAAACCCTTGGCGATCGAAGAATTTTTAATGGAGTCATCTCCTTGATTGGTATATTACGCCTGATATTTAATATACGTAGTTTGCTATATTACAGATATATTTTCGTGAGCAAGGGCGGCTGGGCCCCTTCCCCCTCCCTTCGGGCGCCCGTGGTCGAAACTAAGTAGTCCTTGTTTTAAGCAGTGTTTCTTCCAGACATGTTTTTGGGGTGCTGCCCCTGGAACTCTAAGAGTGCCCCCCACGGGGAGACCAAAATAATACATCTATAATAGAATAATACCAGCAGTACCCCCGGAATCCTAAATATACCCTCCCAGGAACATTTTTCTGAAAGAAACACTGATTGGAAGATTGTAGTCGTGTTGTGTGTTGTGCTGATAACCAAACAAAAGTGGTTAAAAGCTGTAATTTTAACCACTTTGTATAACAGCTCCTTTTTGTGGGCCTCATCCGCTCTAGTGTTGCCACGAGACGAGACATTTCTCGTGTCTCGTCTCACGAGACTAGACAGCTTGAAGTCTTCTCTCGTCTCATCTCGTGGAAACACTACTTTCGACCATGTGGGTTACTGCCTCGATCTTGGAAATGTCCTCGAAGGGATTGTGCTATGAATAACAGATTTTATTCGAACTAATTGACTGACTCCGATGCAACATTGTTCCAATTTCGCCTATTCGCAATGTAATGGAATAGACAAACATACGTTTATATGGTTACATGAAGGCGGTCCCGTGTTCGATTCCTGGTGGGGGCACTCGGTCGAAAAATTTAAAAGTTTTTCAGGCCAGTCACCTTGAATGAGATTTTCCTTGGTTTTCCACATTCACACCAGGAAGATGCCAGGGTGATACCTTAGGTTTCAGATCACTTCCTTTCTTCCTCAATCCTTTCTTCCTTCCCTTTCCCCGGAAAGTCTGTTCGCCTAGAGATGTCATTCCTCGAACGTGACGGGTTAAATGGTCTCAGATGCCGAAAGCCCAGAAATCTAAATCCTAAATCCTAAATTTACAAAGTTACTTCTGGGAAACATTGTTCTTTCATATTTCAATTTATATTTCAATATATATTTCTGTATATTGATATTTATTATTATTAATTGCTTTCTTGCATCTTTCTTACATTATTCTAGATTAGTTACCATCGGTTAGTTTAGTCACATTATGTATAGTTAAATACGGTTACGTATGTTTACCGTTTCTTTTCTTTTTTTCAAAATACATTCCTATCTGATCACATGTATTGTTAATAATTTATTTGTTGCATTTTTTTATAATTTATTTCATACACACAACAGATAAAACAACTCATACATTTTAATTACACAGCACATAGTTCTTTGACATGGAGGGAAATCTTCTTTGGCTATAGGAGCATATAGTATTACCAATGGGGATTTCCCTCATCCCCCTTGTAATTCGCAGATCGTCAACAGATATAGAACGTTGTTGAACATTTCTTGAACCACTTCATCACACCTTGGCCTTGTGACATGGTGCATTATTTTGTCGAAAAATGCCACTACCGTTGGGAAACATGGTCGTCATCAAGGGGTGTATGTAGTCTGCAAGCAGTGTGCGATACGCGTCGGCCGTCATTGTGCCTTGCTCGAGCTATACTAGATACATGCTTATTATTATTATTATTATTATTATTATTATTATTATTATTATTATTATTATATTTGAAGTACAATCAAATATCACGACATTAATTATTAGTTTTAATTAACTGAATTGAGCTGAAAATTAAATCTTGATTTCGAAAGATTAACCATTAAGTTTATGCGTTTGGTACCTTTCTAAACTAATAAATACTGGAATTGGTTTCAAGGCTGTTTCTGACTGAATACTGTCTTCAAAATAATATTAAAAATTATAGAAAGATTTTCGACACATTCGAGTCGAGTCGAGATTTTTACGAAAAGTCTCGACTCGTCACGTGTCTCGGCTCGAAAATTAGAGTCGAGAAATAAATTTGTCTTGACTCGTCTCGAATTTTACAAAGTGTGTCAACTCGAATTTCAGTCCAGATTCGAGACATGTGTCGACTCGTGCGCATCCCTAAATATACATATTTTAAATGTGCAATACTACCTCGCGAAAAATGACCCCGAAGTTAATTTACCAAAGTCTACTTTCTTCTTGTTAGATTAGTGATCGTGGTTTAGGATAAATTATGTAAAGTCAGACATGGTTATGTATGTTTACAATTTCGTTTCTTTCTTTCAAAATGCATTCCTATCTGTTCCCATTTATTATTAATAATTTATTTCTTGCATTTATTAATAACTATCAGAAAAACCCATTATTCGCATGGTGGCTGTATTTGGAAGTCAACGCCTCTATAGTATCACCGTTGATTTCAGCGAGTGCGAAAACTTTGGATTTGACATTAATATCGGCCATTTTGGATTATTTTTACATGTCAGTTATCATCTCCGGTACCCCGACCCTCAACTAAATGGGGTTAATTTGGAAGTTAATGCAATCGGAGTTTCACCATTGATCTCAGCGACCGCCAAAACTTTGAATTCGACACTAATATCGCTTATCTTCTACTACTTTTACATGTCCCTGTAAACGTCTCCTGAGACTTCCTGGTTCGATTTAAAAAAAACGCTTCGTCTTGATCCGGAACCTGGGCCAAGGTACAAAAGATCAAAATTTGGTAACTCTCGGTCCTCTTGTCTGGTCTCCAGGCAGCACACAGATACATGCATACAGACAGACAGACACACAAACAAACTTTTTATTTTATTTATATTAGATTAGGTGTATTTCAAACAGTGCTTCTTCCAGAAGTGTTTTAAGGGGTACTGCCCGCCCGGAGCTCTGAGAGTGCCCCCCGGAAGAGACCAAAATAATACATCTATAATATAATAAAAAATAGAAAGTTATCGATAGTGCCCCCGGAATACGAAGTATGCCCCTCCCCCCCCCCCCGGAACATAGTTTCTGAAAGAAACACTGATTTCAAACACAACAGATAGAACCAACGGCGCCGACTTTCCAAAATGTGTGTGGGTGCATATAAATGGCGGGACGAGTTATATGTTTTCAGGGGAGTCTCGATTTTTTTTTGATTGATTTCTTTTTAGTTAAAATCTTTTATGAACACTGTCATAAAGGGCTGTGCTGTGATGAAGTAAAATATACCGGTAATATAAGGATAAGTTGGGACTGTCCTAGCTCAGTCGGTAACACGGCTGACTTAAACGTAAAGAAACAGGTTGAAACCCGGGTACAAGTTTAATTCCTGTAATGCATATTCCCAACATATATAATCGTGGTATTTAGTGTATATTTTCAACAACTTACATGATGCACAATGAGTGCAAAAGGCAGTGATATTATCAAACGTTACTAAAAGAAAATACTACATTCATACAAATTAAAATGAAAATATCATCATAAAAGAAAATAATTTTAATGGTACTGCAAAAAGAACTTGCAAGGATTTTGAAAATGAAATCTTTGAGTCTTGCGTCCCATGGTTATGCCGGTTAGGCTAAAGGAGACGGTGATGATGAGAGATGAATGAAATGGTGGAATGAAGAAAGTGGTAGGAAACGGGAGTGCCCCGAGAAAACCCACGAGCACGGTGTTTGTCCACCACAAGGTTCACTTGGCGGGGACTGTGATCGAACCCGGGACCCCAAGCACCAGAGGTGAATATTCTACCACTGAGCCACCGCGCCCCCTGCAAGGATTTTGTTGTGGACATAAAGTATAAAGTGACTAACTTAGTGTGTTCCTTGGTTGCCTTGCAAAAACACATTTGAAACAATCAATTATGTTTTAGAGGTTAGAAATTTTAACTCCCATCTCTATGTTTTAATTGTTTATTTTTTAATAGTGTCAAGCGAGAAATATTTATTTTATTATGTTTATTATGTTTCGAAACTAAAAATCTTGCCTGCAGCGCCCTGACAAGATTATTTGTGTGAGTGCTTTAACCAGGGAACACCAAGGAGGCGGCGCACATAGACAGAACAACCCCTAGCATTTCTTACACAGTACAACGTTGTTTGGCATATAACGTTGCTCCTGTACTAGCGAGTTCCAGCTAGTTAAGCCTTTTATTAACAGCCGGAGGCAGCATTCTGTTATATCGTTGTAGTGAGTAGCGTGTTAAAATACTCCTAGTATCAGTTTTTTCATTGTTCGATTGACCTTGAAGGACCAACAAATGCCTTTCGAGGAATACAAGTTCCCTTTAATTCATGAAGTTAATATAGAAATGACCTTCAAACCTATGCTGTGCATAAATGCTGGAAGTCTTATAAAACGGTTTTATCCGTGTGTCTGTAGACCAGAGCCCTGCAAAGCCAGGCCCGAAGACGGCCCGGATGGATCTGTATTCTGTGTCCGTCTCGACCCGATCCGGCCCGAATCTCGAGCCGGGCAAGAATGGGCCGGACTCTAAACTGGCCGGGCACAAAGGAGCCGGGCTCTAAACGGGCCGGGCGTAACCGGCCTGAGAACAACCAAGTTGATAAATCAAGTCAATCCTTCAATATGTAATGGAAAATGAGAAATATGTCGTCATAATATTGCACTGTCTATTTGTCCTTCTCAAATAGGAAAATCGTGTGAAAAGTTACCCAAGGTTTGTTTTCTATATCCCTATACTGTCTGTCTATTTGTTATTTGTGCTTGCTCTGTCCAGCCATGTTTATTATACAATAATACAGCTCATGGACGTAAAAGTCTTATACTACACTCATTAATGCATTACAAGTAACAGAGAAGATATGTAAAACTTCTACACCGTATGTGATACTAATACTACAACTACTACTGCTAATACTATTATTACTATTGCGATTACGAATGCTAGTGCTAATTCCACTATTGCCGCCACTGCTACTACTGTTACTATTACAACTACTGCTACTACTTATTACTATACTAATACGACAGCGAATACCACTACTGCTATTACTAGTAATACGAAAACAAAACAATGCAAATGAAATCTTTGAGTATTACGTCCCACAAGTATGCCGGCTAGGCTAAAGGAGACGGTGATGATGGTGGAATAAATGAAATGAAATGGTGGAATTAATAAAGTGGGAGGAAACGGGAGAACGTCGAGAACCCCCACACACGGTGTTTGTCCACCACAAATTTCATTTGGCGAGACCTGGGATCGAACCAGGGACCCCATCCACCAGTGGTGAACGCTCAATCACTGAGCCACCGTTTCAGGAACACCTAATCCGCCCTGGCGTCTTGGTGATTTATTTTATCATAATATTTTGTTATATTTGTAGTATCATACTATGATATAAAGAATACAGGAACATGTAACATCATTTGGTATTTGGCTTGCTAATTGAACATAACTACAAATTGCACTGATCTTATGAGCACGCCAGTTCACGGTTTTGGCCTCCGTGGTCTAAAGGAGCGTACCAAATTCTACTTAGTAGGTCAAGTACTTGACTTTGTCATACGTTCTTTAGGTAACTACGGCTCAGGCTGTATGGATGATGATGGGATGAATTGGTGGAATGAAAACAGTGGGAGGAAGCGGGACCACCCCGGAAACTCCCACGCACACGGTATTTGTCCACCACAAAGCTCACATAGCATCTGGGTGGTAGTTCTGTACGGATCCAATGAACTACGGAATAACGTAGCAGAAACTCCCTACTCTGTAAATATATACTGCTAATATTCGTAAGTTTCAAGCTTGTAAAAGAACGTAGCTGTTTTGTCTTTCTATTAAGGTTTACGATATTTCTATCGTATCTTGTCTGAGCTGCAAAACGAAAGGTAATACGTTTATCGATTTATGGTTAGGGATTGGTCCTTTAAAACATTTAATTAAATCGAGAGGTGATAGAAACATACTATCCCGCGAAAAACGTACATTTTCTTTTGTGACAGATGATAACACTACTTCAAGTTTCACTATTGAATTCATATTGTTTGGAAATCTTCGTTTCATACTGTGAAACGATACTCACTTCTTTTAGTTTGGTATTGGTACTGGTAACTCCTCTAATATATGCAACAAGTTGAAACTCTTAGTCATAGATTAAAAATGTAGCAATATACGTTGAAACCGAGCTTGGCTAACTTCAGCTACTTCTTTTTTGAGTAGGAATTGGTGGAAAGTATTCTTGGGATGCTGAATTCTTGGAGGAACATTTCCTTACGACTCTGATATATTTAAAAAAGCCGTATCTTGATATCTCCTATTGTTTTGATTCCTGGAAACAAGAATTGAAATAGGAAATGATAGTTAATTGGAACCACTTCCTGTTGATCGTAAAAAAAAGACGTATCCTGATATCTCCTATTGTTTTGATCTATGGAAAAAAGAATTGAGATAGGAAGTAATAGTTAATTTGAACCACTTCCTGTTCCGGTAGGGTGTTGACAATAATTATGGTATGTTGCCTAGAGACGGTAAATCGTTTGGACAAAAATGTTCTATCTGTTACTGTTTTTGCTCTATGGCGAGGAATGTTCAAACATAATATGGCTAATTTTAACAAATTCTGCTTTGATCAAAGCTGCCACGGAAATGGAGGAGGCTATTCTTGAGACGATGAATCGATTGCAAAAAGCCACTTTTTAATATCTTTTACCATTTTTGCTCTACGGAAATCAGTATTGGAACAGGAAGTACTAGTAAATTTGAACAATTTCCAGTTTTAGTAGAGTTATATGGATAGTAACGATATGTTTGTTGAGAGGCTGAATCGTTTGTTTAAAACTGTTTCTAGCTATCTGCTGCCGTTTTCATTCTATACCGATAAACGTTGAAACCGTTATTGAAACCAGAAGTTATAATAAATTCTAACTACAGCCGAATTTAGTATTGTAGATATTTGTCTTTAGACTCTAAATCGTTTGCAGAAACCACTTCTCACTATCCGTTATCATTTTCTTTATATATCGACAAACGTTGAAATCGGAAATGGCTAATTTGAAGCAATTCCGGTTTGAGTAGAAGGTTAACGGAGGAAATAAAATATATTCTTTGGATACTGAATTAATTGCAAAAGACCACATCTTAAAGCATTTACTATTTCTATTAGGCAGAAATTGGAAATTGAAACCGGAAGTAATAGTAAATTTCAATCATTTATAATTTCGGTAGAATATTTTGTGTACCCATGATGTTGACTCTACATGATAACTCGTTTTCAAAAATCAGTTCTCGCTATGTTACCGTTTTATGCTATGACGATGGAAGTTGAAACTGTTGTTGAAACCGGAAGTAATAATAAATTTAAACCATTTTCAATTTTAGTAGAGATTGTGAATGACCATGATATGTTGCCTATACACGCGCAATCGTTTACCAAAAAAAAAAAAACGTTTACATGTATGTTACCGTTTTCATCTATGGGTTAAATGTTAGAACCGGAAATTGCTAATTTGAACCACTTCTGGGTTCAATATAAAGTTAACGGATGAGATGGAACCTATTCTATTCATTGGATGAAGAATCAATAGCAGAAAACCATTTCTCTATACAGGGGCGGATCCAGGACCGACTTCTGGGGGGGCGGTGGGTTGTCATAATGCTACTTTTAAGGGTTCCAAACTCTGGGATGGATTTTATTTATATATAAAAAATAAGAATGTTTCCTCTTCTGGGGGGGGGGCGATCGCCCCCATCGCCTCCCCTAGGATCCGCCCCTGTCTCTATATCACTTTCTGTCTTTGCTTTGCTATCTGTCAACAGACACACGGATGAAACCACTCTATATTTAGATTTCCGACTTTATGCACAGCACAGTTTGGTAGTTTAAAACCTGTGTTTGGTTCCATAAATATTATTAACACTAACATATCAATGATACTCTTGTGTATGATTCAAAAAGTTAGCCGTGAAATTTAATCTAGATTGGAAGTAGTTGTGGAAAGGCCTCTTGCTATAACAGATTTGTAGGTGTTCAGATAAACCCAACATAATATTTCTATTTCACAACGGGTGAGCAATGCATAGGTCATTTCTACTGTATATGAACTTCACGGACCAAAGCGACTTGTGACTTGATGTGAAACCATTTCTTAGTTCTTCAAGGTCAATAACAACAAAATAGCTAATACTAGCACTAGACGCGACCCATTACTTCGATAGAAGAGGCAGATTCAATAGACGTGTTTACGTATAAAAGAAGCCCTCCGGCACTTAGGCTGGGTGGAAGCAACAACATTCTATGCGAAAGAACGCTGTTTGTTCTATCTGTTCGAGTTTGCTTGTGTGTCTGTCTGTGTGCGGCCTGGGGATCAGACGAGTTGACAAAAAGTTACTAAATTTTAATAACGGATACTTTTGTCCAGGCCCCAGACCAGGACCAAGTGGTTTTTATTTTAAAAAATCGAACCAGGGGTCTCAGGGGATGGGGACGTTTACCGAGAAATGTAATAATATTAGAAAATTGCCGATATATGTGTCGAATTCATAGTTTTCACGGTCACTGAGATCAATGGTGACACTTCAATTAGCGATGACTTTCAAAATCAGCTACCATTGCGTGCGGGCCGGGGTCACCGGGAGGGGGAGATGTACAGAAACACTTAAAAATAATCCAAAATGACCTATATTAGTATCAAATCCTTAGTTTTCACGGTCGCTGAGATGAATGGTGATTCTTCCAGAGGCGTTGAATTCTAAATACAGCTCCCATCGCTTGAGAGCCAGAGGCGTTCTTTTTAAATTTTGAACCAGGGGGTCTCAAGGGGCGTTTCCCGCGATATGTAAAAGTAGTAGAAAATTACCGATATATTTTCGTTTCGTTGTTCAGTTTGTTTACATAGATATTTTATCTGACCCATGCGAAAAGTGGTTATTTTCAGCTAGTTATTATTAAATGCAAGAAATAAATTATTAATAATATACAGGGTGGCCCAAAAGTACGTATACAGTACCGTACTGATCAGCTCATTGCATTTTATATAATTTCTTATTTTTATCCATCAGGTAGACTTAGTTTCTTTATTATTTGTTCTTAATATGTTTTTACTTACATCTTAAGCTCAGAAGAGCCTAAGCAAATAAACTCATACACTAGAATGTTATAGTTGATCAATACAGAGGTGTATGCCTACGTTTGGACTACGTGAACAAATAGGAGTGCATTTTGAAAGAAAGAAACGAAAATGTAAACATACATAACCGTATTTGACTTTACATAATCTATCCTAAACCGCGGTCACTAATCTAAGATAATGTAGGAAAAAATACAAGAAAGTAATTAATAATAATAATAAATATGAACATATAAAAATATATTTTGAAAGAAAAAAGTTCCCCTGGCAGAACTTGTTTACTCCAGACGCCGAAACGTTAACCAGAGTTGGAGTGGGTGAGTGGGTCAGTGGGTCGGTGGGTCGAGTTTTCTGAGTGGGACGTGGGTCAACAGCATGTGACCCACCACCCACCGTGACCCACTGCGACCCATCACCCACCATGACCCACTCTGCTCACTGCATTGTAAACAGCATTTTCTGAACAGCATATTTTTTCACCCTCGACTCTAGCCATAGAAAGTAAAAACTAAAAAGAAGAAGAACATTGAAGAAGCAGTTGAAGTTAAATTTATATAATGGCAGTCACGGTGGTTCATATCAAGGACTGCCTAATATCAATATTAGGCAGTCAACTAATATCGATCGTTTTCGATTATTTTTAGAAATCAATCCTATATATAGAAAATGCCCCCCCCCCCAACAAAAGGGAGTTTTAAAAAATGATATTGAGATTAGGGCCTAACTATGTATATGCCAAATGTAATTTCAGTTGACTTTGATGTTGATGATCACACATACATAGTTATATTAAATTTTTATATAATAATTCATACATTATAGGTGATTCAAAATAAAACAAGTAGTTAGCTCCTCTAAAAACTCTTAGACTGTGTCTGAAAAGTCAAGAAGTAAGTCCTATTGCGATTATTACAATTGCAAATATGATCAATTTCCTAAAGTTCTGCAAGAGTGCCTGGAGTTCTTTCTTCAATAGAAACAAATGAAAAAGAAGAAAAAAGAAGGCCTTGAAAGTAAAACGTAGACAAATTCACCAGTGCTCAGAAGAAGCTGTCTACAATGCACTGAGCAGAACGGGTTGGTGAGTCACAGTAGTTCGGTGGGTCAGCGTGGGTCAGAACGGATTGTTTGGTCAAAGTGGGTCACGGTGGGTTGTGTGTCGCAGTGAGTCATATCCTGTTGACCCACAACCCACTTAAAAATCTTAATCCAATTAACCCACTGACACTCCATTATTTCATTTTTACCGAAACCTAGAACATCAACATTTTCGATTACTTTCCAAAATTGGCCCTGTAGTGGCGAAACGGTCAGTGAGTAGTGGTTGTGCCTATTAAATCCTTTTCTCAGGATCACAATATCTACAACATATCACAGTTTCAGTCATTTTTACCGAAATCCAGAAAATCAACATTTTCGATTACTTTCCAAAATTGGCCCTGTAGTGGTGAAACGGTCAGTGAGTAGTGGTTGTGCCTATTAAATCCTTTTCTCAGTATAACAATATCTACAACATATCACAGTTTCAGTCATTTTTACCGAAATCTAGACTGTCACCATCTTTGGTTACTTTCAATTGGCCTGGTTGTGGCTTAACGGTCAGTAATTTTTTGGTTGTTCCCATTAGGACATTTTCTCATAATCACAATATCTACAACATATCCCAGTTTCAGTCATTTTTAATGAAATCCAGAAAATCGATATTTTGGATTAATTTCCAAAAGGTGGCCCTGTAGTGGCCAAACGGTCAGTGATTAGTGGTTGTGTCCTTTCCTCAGAATCACAAGATCTACAACATATTACAGTTTCAGCCATTTTTCCCTAAATCCAGAACATCACCATCTTCGGTTACTTTCAAGAAAGTGGCCTGGTTGTGCCCAAAGGTCAGTGATTAGTTTGTGTGCCCATGGAGACCTTTTCGTGGAATCACAAGATCTATAACATATCAAAGTTTCAGTCATTTTTACCTAAATCCAGAACATCACCATGTTCCCTTACTTTAAAAAAAGTGGCCCTGTAATGGCCAAACGCTCAGTATTTATTGGTTGTGCCCATTAGGACATTTTCTCAGAATCACAATATCTACAATATATCACAGTTTCAGTCATTTCTATCGAAATCAAGAACATCACCATGTTCCGTTACTTTCAAGAAAGTGGCCCGGTAATGGCCAAACGCTCAGTATTTATTGGTTGTGACCATTAGGACATTTTCTCAGAATCACAGGATCTACAACATATCACAGTTTCAGTAATTTTTACCGAAATCCAGAACATCACCATCTTCGGTTACTTTCAAGAAAGTGGCCTGGTTGTTGCCAAACGGTCAGTGATTAGTGGGTGTGCCCATTGAGAACTTTTCTCGGAATCAGAAGATCTACAACATATCACAGTTTCAGTCATTTTTACCGAAATCCAGAACATCACCGTGGCCCTGTAGTGGCCAAACGCTCAGTAATTATTGGTTGTGCCCATTAGGACATTTTCTCAGAATCACCACATCTACAACATATCACAGTTTCAGTCATTTTTACCGAAATCCAGAACATCACCATGTTCCGTTACTTTCAAAAAAGTGCCCTCGTAGTGTCCAAACGGCCAGTGATTATTGGCTGTGCCCATTAAGACTTTTTCTCACAATCACAATGGTTACAACATATCGCAATATCAGTCAATTTTACCGAAATACAGGCCATCAATATTTTCGGTTACTTTCAAGAAAGTGGCCTGGTTGTGGCCAAAGGTCAGTGACTAATGGTTGTGCCTATTAAGACCTTTTCTTAGAATCACCACATCTACAACATTGCACAGTTTCAGTCATTTTTACCGAAATCCAGAACATCACCATGTTCCGTTACATTCAAAAAAGTCGCCCTGTAGTGGCCAAAGGTCAATGATTAATGGTTGTGCCTATTAAGACTTTTTCTTAGAATCACCACATCTACAACATATCACAGTTTCAGTCATTTTTACCGAAATCCAGAACATCACCATGTTCCGTTACTTTCAAAAAAGTGGCCTAACGGTCAGTAATTATTGGTTGTGCCCATTAGGACATTTTCTCAGAATCACAATATCTACAACATATCACAGTTTTAGTCATTTTTACCGAAATCAAGAACATCGCCATCTTCGGTTACTTTCAAAATAGTGGCCTCGTGGTGGCCAAACGATCAGTGATTAGTGGTTGTGCTCATTAAGACCTTTTCTCAGAATCACAATATCTACAAAATATCACAGTTTCAGTGATTTTACCGAAGTCCAGAACATGGCCATCTTTGGTTACTTTCAAGAAAGTGGCCTCGTTGTGGCCAAACGGTCATTGATTAGTATTTGTGCCCATTAGGACCTTTTCTCAGAATTACCACATCTACAACATATCACAGTTTCAGTCATTTTACCGAAATCCAGACAGTGGCTATCTTCGGTTACTTTCAAAATAGTGGACTCGTGGTGGCCAAACGATCAGTGATTAGTGGTTGTGCTCATTAAGACCTTTTCTCAGAATCACAATATCTACAAAATATCACAGTTTTAGTGATTTTACCGAAATCCAGAACATGGCCATCTTCGGTTACTTTCAAGAAAGTGGCCTCGTTGTGGCCAAACGGTCATTGATTAGTGTTTGTGCCCATTAAGACCTTTTCTCAGAATCTCAATATCTACAACATATCACAGTTTTAGTCATTTTTACCGAAATCAAGAACATCGCCATCTTCGGTTACTTTCAAAACAGTGGCCTCGTAGTGGCCAAACGATCAGTGATTAGTGGTTGTGCTCATTAAGACCTTTTCCCAGAATCACAATATCTACAACAATGCACCGTTTCAAGCAATTGCTATGAAATCCAAAATAACGTTAAGTTCTGCTGTTGGCAGAAATGTGGCTCTGTAGTTACCAAACGGTCAGTGATTGGTGGTTGTGCTTATGGAGACTTTTTCTCAGGATCACAACATCTACAACCCATCACAGTTTTACTGATTTTCATTGAAATCCAGAATATCACTATGTTTGGCTGTTTTCAAAAAAGTAGCCCTGTAGTGGCCAAATATCAGTGTTTGGTGGTTATGGCCATTAGGACCTTTTCGGAATCACAATATCTACAACATCACGGTTTTAGTATTTTTGTCCAAAATCTCGAATCTTCGGCTTTTTTAAAGAAAATGTCTCATGGTGGCCAAACGGCCAACGATTTTTGGTTGTGTCAATTGAGACTTTTTCTCAGGAACATAATATCTACAACATAACACGGTTCCAAGCAATTCCACCGAAATCCAATTTCCATAAAGATTGTTCGGAGTCCTTTCTCATTTCGAAGGAGCATTGCCTCTGCTAAACTTCTCTGTAAAAAACTTCAAAACCCGTATTTTGTACTTTGAAGTCATCTTTGCATCGGCAGAGTATCGTTCCTTTAATTTGGTCCTTTTAAATCAAAGGTACCCCTTTTTAAAAGGGACCCTTTGCCTCCTTTAACCTGTTCTCCGAAAGAAACAAAAAAAAAACATGTGTGCATTTATTTTCGGTCTAGTATATATGTGCCAAGTTTGAAGAAAATCAGATGAATAGAAATCCTTGTGAAGCTATCTCCTTTATAGTTTCACTTTTTGGACTTGACAAGTCGTTTGTCCCGAAGTCCTCAATTTCTTTATTACCTCAAATTGCATTGTAAATAAATGCACTTGCAAATTTGCAATATTATATACTGTAATTTCTTAGCCGATACAATTTTCTGTTCCCGAAAAACAAGAAAGCACCCGTCAAAAGCAATTCCTCGAACTTTCCCCTAGAATTTATCATAAGAAAGTTTTTTGTTGCTCTCTCTCAGAGATTTGCATCCCTTTTACCTTTAGGGCCACTCATTGACAAAAGGTACTCACATGACCGCTATATACAGACATGCTCTTAGGTAGGTCAGAGATTGGGAAAGTAGACGATTTTTAATAATAATAATAATAATAATAATAATAATAATAATAATAATAATAATAATAATAATTATTATTATTATTATTATTATTATTATAACAATTAGGTTTACAACTAGGGTCCCATCTCTTTATCTTGTATGAGAGTCCCGCTAGTCAGCTAAGCCATTGATGTTCCTTATTCTGTGTTTCTCTCTCTTTCTGTGTCGTGTGGATGTTTGTTTTGGGGTGTTAGGCTTTTATATTAAACCTTTACATTATATAATCTTTTTCTTTTTTACGAGATTTTCTTTTGGAAAAGGAAAGAAACTGCTTTCCTCTTATGTGTGTTTCTTACCATTCACCTTGTTTGAACTGCTTAGGTAAGATGATTTTGTAACCTTTATGTCATCCATTGCCATCACGATAATAAAATGGTAAGTCTTAACAATTTATTTTATTCTCTTATTTGCAGTTTGCCACACTGATATATTTGTAACAAAATTGAGGTTTGGTCCAACGCCTTTCGAATGTGCAACCAACCCAAGCGCTGAGCTTTTTGGGTTGCCTGCTATTGCAGGAAAGGGAGAATTGCAGGTGGTAATGCACTTTTGGAGTCGTGTATACGTGCAATGCGAAAAATGATCACAAATTTATATCGAGAGGGGCTTGAACCCGATACTTATCCCTTAAATACGCCACTTTACATCAGTCAACCATTCCAATATTAACTCACGCAGCAACGAAACAAATTTTGACTAAAGGCAAAATAGCTATCAATATTCGAGACGAGACCGAGACCTTCGAGACTGACCTAAGTCTCGTGTCGATTTATAGAGGTCTGTCTCGGTCTCAGTCTCGGGTCGGTATATAAAAGTCCGTCTCGGTCTCGGTACCATCCCTAATAATAATAATAATAATAATAATAATAATAATAATAATAATAATAATAATAATAATAATAATAATAATAATAATGACGGGTGATCTTATCTCCATACATGATCACTTCAAAGGCCTGAGAAACACAATAAGAATTTCATTATTAAGAAAATTTGTATTTGTACAGAGTAATGTTTTTTAAAACTGTAAGTATATAATTTCATCATTCTACCTGTACTCTTTCTGGGTTGGGCTGCGAACTTTTCGGCTCCCCTCGTATGATAAATGTTTAATTTTACAAAATATTTTGCTCAAGGGGATTTAAGCCCCCTTGAGAAATATATTATGGGGAAATCAACATTTACTATATTTAGAAAAATGAAATGAAATCTTTGTTTTACGGCCCACGGTTATGTCGGCTAGGCTAAAGGAGACGGTGATGATGAGAAATGAATGAAATAGTGGAATGAAGAAAGTGAGAGGAAACGGGAGAATCCTGAGAAAACCCACACACATGGTGTTTGTCCACTACAAAGTTCACTTGGAGCGAGCTAGAATCTAACCAGGGATTCAGGTGAACGCACTACCACTGAGCCACCGCGGTCCCTTTTACTATATAAGAATGTACAAAAATCGTACTTCTGAAAGGATATAGCAGCGTTTCCCAACCTTTTTCAACTTGCGGCACACTACGGGTGTAACTTGAATTCTCGCGGCCCATTCATAGATATTATTATTATTATTATTATTATTATTATTATTATTATTTGCAAATATAAAATACGACGGTATGTTTTTCTCTGTGATTACTGATCTCCTCCTCACAGAGATGAAAGCTTGATCACTGGTTTTCCCCTATGCTAATTCATTGTGCTTATTTTTTATTCTAATTTTAAAATAGAAAACAACTGCAATCAAATATAGGACTCAGATTTTTAAAAATACGCTTCCTTTTTCGAAAACTGTATCCAACCTTTCACTAAGAACGAAGATCACTAAATAACGAACGAACAAATAAATATCTTGTACTTTTAACTTTGCTGTTTTAACCAAAACCGGTGCATATTATTGCAATCACACAGCTTGCGATGCGTCGAAGTCAAAACACAACTGTTGAATAAAGTGTTACTCTGTCATTTACGTGCGAAAGAGTGTTCTACAAGCTTTCACTTGACGCGTACCGTACAAGTGCTTCCAGTTCTCGGTGTTAGTATGACTCTCAATTGAAGCGTAACATAGTAGCTAAACGTGGAAATGTGTACGAGCCGAAATACTGTCTGCTACACAGTAATAGATGTAGAATAATATATTACAATTACAGTAATTTTTTCCATGGTTGAAATTCATAGTAATGTGAAATACAAAAATGTACCATTTTTTCCCTATGTCTTGCAATTTGGTTGCCATAGAATTAATAATTTTGTTTCGATTTCCTCGCGGCACACCGGTTGGGAAACGCTGGGATATAGGATTGAACTCCCCGTGATAATAAAATTCTGCGTACGCCACTATCAATTTTAATATCCCCGAGGGCTCCATGTTCTGTACTAATATAGTAAAGTCCGAAAGTCTTGTTACCCCTCTTGTTCCAGCTTGTTTAGTGATCCAGAACATCAGAATGGGTACCACCATTATCGTAACCTAATATGAGGTGGCGCCGTGTCCTGTGTGAAATTTTCCGCCGCTCCAAATTTTTCTTGCTCAGAAAAAAAGCACTCCCCTATTCCGAAAAGGTCAATAAATTGCACTTTCGTCTGAGAAGAAAACTTTGCCTCTCACAAACACATTGAGGAAATTTTAGCAAGCTTCATGTCTTCGTCGCATGTTCCCATCTCATTTACGAATGATGGCCTAAAAGATGTAAATTCAAGACCATTTTCATGTGTTCACTATAGTCACTTTTGGAACTCCAAGTTCACAGTATCTTTTCCGCAATGATTTTTTTTTTTATTACTTGGGGGGAGGGCAGTGGTACTATTCAGCCGCTTCGCACCGGTTCCGCAGAACAGGTTGTTAAAATATTTGGAGTTTGCATAACTGTTTCTTATATCCAGACATCATTCAATCCTATATTAATAGTGATGATTAGTGTTTCCAAATTCACAACTCTAATGCTTTAAAATTATTTAGTAAATCATTCGTTTACATATAATGGATATAGCAAAATTTGGCGGTAATTCTTATTTGAAACTGGATATGATTGTCCTTATCTACCATAAATTAAATTAAATCTTAAAGTTTTACGTCCTACCATTATGCTGGCTAGGCTAAATTTTACCCACTTGTCAGGAACAGTAAATCTTAGTTTAACTATCTTTGTTTTTAAAAATTCTTACAGTTACGGGGGTTAAACATATGATCTCTCAGCACAAGATATAAGCATTTATTTCTTAATCCCAAGTGTTCAGATATCATGAATGAGAAGTGGGTTCACATGGGTGTAGTGGCGAGGGCTATTTATATTTGGAACGCATACATATCATTATCAACAATTATCGATCCATTGCTGGATTAAGGTCTTTCCAATACTTTTTGACAACCATCTATCTTGTATAATTTGTTTCCAAGATATTCGCAGCGCTACCTAATTTTGTGACACCATCTTGTATTAGAATTAGTGCTGTTGAACGAAAACCGCAAAAGCGGTTTTCAAAACCGAAACCAAAAAAGGGGTTTTCAAAAACCGAAACCGCAAATTCGGTTTTCAAAACCGAAACCGCAAATTCGGTTTTCAAAACCGAAACCGCAAATTCGGTTTTCAAAACCGAAACCGCAATAGCGGTTTTTAAAACCGAAACCGCAAAAGCTCTTTTTGAAAGCGAAAGCCGCCCGAAACCGTGTTTGCGGTTTTATAAACGAAACCTTGTTTGTCCTTTTCAAAGCAGAAACAATGTTTGATGTTTTTAATTACACCTTTTAACAATTGTGAAAGCATTTATCGATCGAGACAATTGTATTGATTTATGTCTGTGTTTTAACTTTCTTTATTTGCTCCAAGACTATTATGGTAATATATGCAGCACTGTGCGAAAGGGATAGTTCGATGGTTGTACAAGTCACAGCTAAATTAGGGTTGCAATATTTTAAAATCAGAAAAGTAGGGAGTTCTAAACCGTAAGTACTGATGTGAACTTGTGTGTTACAAATACTGACCTGGGATCTTTCGCACTTTTTTTTTAAAGTTACTTCTTTGATGACACTTCCAATGTACTTTTCGGCTGCAGGGAAGCAAACTGGACCAAACCTGATTTTCATATATTTTGTAAATTAGACCACGAGGAACACGAATCTGAAGGAGTTTTGACATTTCGGATGTCGGAACTCGAGATATTCGAACATAAAGTGACCATGGAAGCAAACTGGAACCAACCTGGTTCTTATATATTTTGTAAAGTAGACCACGAGAAACACGAATCTGAAGGAATTTTGACATTCCGAATTTCGGAGCTCGAGATATTCGAACATAAAGTGACCACGGAAGCAAACTGGACCAAAACTAATTTTTATATATTTCGTAAACTAGACCACGAGGAACACGAATCTGAAGGAATTTTAACATTCCGACTTCGCGAACTCGAGATACTAGAACTTATACAGTAGTTTTACATAGTATGTATAAAATTAACGAAGAAAGTTCTTTCGCTTTTTGACCTATCACCTTAGAGCATCGATATGTCACCTAAAACCAGAAGTGTAGCCAGCAGGTTTATGTAGGAGGGGCTCGTCGTTTTTGAAGGGGGGCCAGCTACAATCTTAAAAAAATGTGTTGCAGCTAGTGCTTTTGAAGCCTGCAAAAACTGGAAAATTTTGGTTTCCTTCCAGAAAACTAAAGACACTGTTTTTAGCTTCTTCTTCTTCTTCTTCTTCTTCTTCTTCTTATTATTATTATTATTATTATTATTATTATTATTATTATTAATTTCATAAATTATATTACAGATAGTTTGTATTGTTTAACCAAGAACTACTGCCCCCGACCAAACATTATACCTTTGTGCATAACTATTTCAATACACAGAACCGATCTATAAAGGTAAACAAGAAAGTTCTACCGCTTTCTCACCCACCACCTCCGGACATTCATATGTCACCTAACACGTATCTGGAAGATTAAGAATAGATCGATAACCTTCCGCAAACGTTCTGGAAGGCCATTTATTCCATCGCGGTAGAGGTTGGTGTTCCGTGAAGCGAAGGAGGTATCAAATGCATTTTGCACCTCTACTTGGGATTTGAACTGGCATCCATTAAGGTGATTGTCCAAGGAAGGGACCAGATGATAATCGGAAGGTGCAATGTCCAATGAGTATGGCGTGTGCAATAGTGTTTCCTATCCAAGGCGTAAAATGGTGTCCCGGGTCATCCTAGCCACGAGGGGCTTAGCGTTGTCCTGTAACATAAGGACCCCTTTGGGATTCAGAAGTGCTGGCTTCAGAGTTTTGAGTTTCTCTTGAACACCGAGCTCCTCCGTGGCTAAGCGGTTAGCGTACGCGCCTTTGGCGTGGGAGGCCCGGGTTCGATTCCCGGCGGGAGCTCATGTGGTTCGGATTCCACGTTAATCAGTAGGTCCACGTCTCATATAGCCTCGCTGCTGAACGGGACGTTAAACTCAAAATCAACTCAACTCAACTCTCTTGAACACGGCTCAACTGCTGACAGTACACAGTTGGATTGATACGATGATCAGTTGGTAGCAGTTCCCGATGCACGATGCCGCGAGCAGTTCATAAACGCACAGGAGGACTTTCTTCTGGTGTAGTGCTGGTTTCGGCTGTCTTGGAACCGTTCATGGGATGCTAACCAATTATGACGGCGCCGTGGAACTTCGTACAGGACCCATTTCTCATCACATGGCAACACCTTATCCAGAAATGGCTCCTTCCTCAGACGAGACAGCAAAGAAACACAGGTGTCTGCTTGCGTTGCCTTTTGACCCGAAATCAAGTTATGTGGGACCCATCGACCCAACTTCTAGTGTTTCCTCAGTTGATGAAGGTGCTGCTGAATGGTTTCGCCACTCACACTGAATTGTCCCCATGCCGTAAGCGTCGGTGGACCACAAATGGGCAATTAGCGACATCTCACCAAACATTGGCGGTGCCGCAGCGACGATCCCCGGTGGCCCCTCTACCGTTTTGAAAATCATACCACCAGCGGCAGAGACGCGACAAAACGCCAATGAACCGCAAAATTACTCCCTCAAAATGTTAAATCGGCTATATGTGTGATTTAGTTACATTAAGGTGAGTCTAAAAAAACACTTTAAAAAGTATCAAAAAATTATCCCGAAGGGGACTCAAACCACCAACCTTATGATTACTAGGCAAGTGTTCTTCCTACTTCGCTACGAAGGCGATGAAGGAAACGTCGCTTGTAAAGGGATAAATCGTTAAGATCTTTTTAATTGGGTCAATCAGAGTGCTCCTTTAACCGTATATATTCGACGATAACTGTTTGGAATTAGATAAAATGTGTGTAATTTTGTAACAAAATGACGCGTGTCTATTTACTTTATTTCATAGTTCTCGCATACTCACTTTCTAATGATCGACGACAGTTGCCATCTAAATTCATACAATTATCGCACTTATCTCAAGATTTTTCACTTCATGATGTTGAGGCAGAGGTTATTCTTGACTCTCGAAGCTCACTTTAGGAACAATTCGCCGCCAGGAAAAAATAATATATAATAATAACCGCATGCACATGACTGGCGATAGTTCGTGTTGGTCCCTTCACGATTCTCCGCGAAGAATCTAAGAGGTGCGGACCAAAAGAAAGTTCTCGCTGGTCGCTGCTACGCGGTGGTAACTTCAACACCCCGACATGAAATATATGTTTCGACTCGACGAAACCCTGCCGCCAGTGAGGGCCAATTATCGCAGACCTCCACAAAAAGCGACAGAACTTTCTTGGTTACTTTTATACATAAGACTGATTTTCTTTGAAATTGCACTTAATTTATTTAAGATTTTCTGACAAAAATGTTTATTTATTATTCGTGACTAAAAAGACATAATTATTTTATTAACAGCTATATCTCACTTACTGTTTCACACGAAATAGCATTTAAAAAGCGAATGAAATCCAAACTGAAAAACTGAATAAAAACGTTGCTTTTCACCAAATTTTCCATCTGATAAAAAGTTTTCTTAAAACACTAATTACAGCATATAAATAATATAATGTACTTACGATTTAGTTTAGTACCATTGTTTTATGATAGAATTTATAGTACCTTGTCAAAACGTTTGTCTTCAAACTGTCAAATACAAATCGCCGTAAATTATGTAATCTGCTGTTACAAAAAGTATACCATACTATTTTCGGATGGCTATAAGGAAGAAATACCATACTGTTTTGTGATCGGTATGGTAAAATACTATTTTTCCATACTATTTTACCGTAAATTATTAATTATATGTAAACTTTGTTATTTTTAAATGACTGAAGCGAAGTAATCTCACGATGATGTTTTAACATCTGGCTATTAGGAGGACCAGGAAATCATTTGGGGGGGCTGGCCCCGATGCCCCCCCCCCTCCGTGGCTACACCCCTGCCTAAGACGTACCTGGAAGATCAAAAATAGTACCCATCAGTATCAACGACCTTCTGCCAATGTTCGGGATGGGCATGGATTCCTTCGCGGTTGAACTTGGTTTGCCGTGAAGCGAAGAAGGTATCAAGTGTATTTTGCACCTTTACTACGGAGTTGAACTGGAGTTCTCTAAGGTGAGTGTCCAGGGAATGGAACAGGTGATATTCGGACGGTACAATGTCCGAGGAGTATGGCGGTTGCAATAGTGTTCCCCATCCAAGGCGTAGGATGGCGTCCCGGGTCAATCTAGCCATGTGGGGGTTAGCGTTGTCCAGTAACGGGAGAACCCCTTAGCGATTGAGAAGTGCTGGCTCCAGGGTTTTGAGTTTTCCTTGAACACGGCTCAACTGCTGACAGTAGACAGTTGCATTAATGTTCTGCTCTGACCAGCCGGTAACAGTTCTCGATGCACGATGTCGCGAGCAGTCCACCAAACACACAGCAGGACTTTCTGCTGCATTACTGGTTTCAGCTGTTTTGGAACCAGTTCATGGGATTTTAACCAATAATGACGATGCCATGGAGCTTCTCATCACATGTCAACATCCTGTCCAGAAATGGCTCCTTCCTCAGACGAAACAGCAAAGAAACACAGGTGTCTGCTCGCGTAGCCTTCTGGCCCGGAGTTAATTCATGTGGGACCAATAGACTCAAATTTTAGTGCTTCCCAAGTTGATGGAGGTGCTGCCGGATGGTTTTTCCACTCACATTGAATGTTAGCCCCAGTTCCTCACAGGTCCCTCCACTGTTCGCCTCAACTGCTACCTGAAGATTTTCATTTTGTACATGTGTTGGTCTTCCGGCACGTGGTGCGTCTTTCGTGAGTGTTTTGTCACCGTTCTTAAACTTTATAAACCACCCTGGCACTGTCTGCGCAATCACGACACCCTCACGAAAGGCCTGAGATATCTTCCGCCCCGCTGCAGTAGCGTTTGACCCAAGTTTGAACTCGTACAGCATACACGCCCTTATGACGCTCTGTGGAGGTTCCATATTCACTCTGTCCTTACACAAGTTCACGTTGTAACTGAACTGCCACAAGCAGGTAGAATGTTGGATATACCCACACCAACATCTGACCTTCGCCTTTTCTCCATTCGCATTCAACTCACAGTGTGAGGATCAATTGAACACAGACCTCCACAAAAAGCGACAGAACTTTCTTGGTTACCTTTATATATCTCACAGGGCATAATATTTTTCGTGTAGAGAATATATCTATATTAAACTTAAAGTTTTAATATCTCGAGTTCCGGAAGTCGGAATGTCAAAAATCCTTCAGATTCGTGTTCCTTTTCCTTGTGATCTAGTTTACGAAATATATAAAAATCAGGTTTACTTCCGTGGTCACTTTATGTTCGAATATCTCGAGTTACGAAATTCGGAATGTCAAAATTCCTTCAGATTCGTGTTCCCCGTGGTCTACTTTACAAAATATATAAAAATAAGGTGGGGTCCACTTTGCTTCCTTGGTCACTTTATGATCGAATATCTCGAGTTCCGAAATTCGGAATGTCAAAATTCCTTCAGATTCGTGTTTCTCGTGGTCTAATTTTCAAAATGCATAAAAAATCAGGTGGGGTCTAGTTTGCTTCCCTGCAGCCTACTTTTCAAACGAAACTGAGTTTTCCAGAGTGTACATTTTGCTTCAAGCTGAGTTCTGCCCTGGCTAACATACGTAAATTCGCTTCTATAAGAGTCGTTGAAGTTACAGTTGAAATTGTCGTTCGGCATTCTTGTAGCTTATGAAGGCATGAATAATAATTGAAGTATGTTTGTCACAACATCTACAAACGAATATTCATTCGTATAGAACCTCCAATACATTACATTAAAAACACATGAACTACACAAAGAAAACTATTGTGCATTAGAGCAGATCTCTTATTAGCAAATGGCCCTACATCCGCGCACTGCTCAGATAGCTCACAGCCTGAGAGTGAGCGCGAGTCCAAATTTAACTCAATCGCGATTAAGATTGTCAGAGGTGTAGCGGTTTACGTTGAATATACCAACACTTTATCCACTAAGTCGTCTTAGATTATTCTTCAATCCCAAAAATAGGGTGGTTTTTCGTGATTAAGATACGTTTAAGCGAGGGACGAATATAGAACCTGAAAATCGGGTGGTACCCGCAAAAATCGGGTAATATGACAACACTAAGCTAAATAGAAAATAAGGTATATCCCTATTTAAGATCACTACACCTGCAACTCATGAAATCCAACTTGAAAACTCATCGACTTAGACTGAGATCTTTTATATTATAATTACTCTTTCACCTTGTTTTTAAATAGTACTGCCACTCTTTCTTTTGTTAACAAAAAAACACCACCTCACTTTCTTTAAAAAAAGAAAAAGAAAAGAAAAGAAAAAAAATAGATCGCAATACACAATTTTATTGTTGATTTGTTGCCACTCCGATAAATGTGAATGTTGTGGTTTTGCATGTGTTGAATGGTTTCTTATCGCAAGTCCCAGACACCTGCAATAGTTCATACGTGAAGGGAACACCGATCATATTTTATTCTATATCTTTTTACTTCCCAATAACGATAGCCGTGCCACTTTGTGAGAAACTGCAACTTATTTTTTTTTTATTCTGTCAATTGTAAAAGTATACTAAACAAGAATTTCCCTACACATTAAGACATTTTAAGAAAAAATATCTTCTTTCCCCTCTGCAAATTTTGAGCATTTTTTCCCTACGCCGAGGGAATTTTCCCTCCATCTGGCAACTGAGTCGAAGATGGAAAAGATTCTTTGCTGTTTTCTCGTCGTTTCTTGATATTAGTGCTGTCGAATTTTTGAGACTTTTGCAGTTTTCGGTTTTTGAGAAAACCGGTTTTCTGAAAACGGAAAACCGCAAATGCGGTTTTCAAAACCGAAACCGCAAAAGGATTTCCAAAACCGAAACCGCAAATGCGGTTTTCAAAACCGAAACCGCAAAAACTGTTTTCAAAACCGAAACCGCAAATGCGGTTTTCAAAACCGAGACCGCAAATGCGGTTTTCAAGACCGAAACCTCAAATGCGGTTTTCAAAACCGAAACCACAAAAAGCGGTTTTCAAAACCGACATTTCGGTTTTATGAAATTTCACTTTTTTCAAAAACCGGTTTTCGGTTTTTTCAAAAACCGATTTCGACAGCACTAATTAGAATGCTGTGTAGGTCTCTATATGTTATTTGTGGTATCCAGTAATATATATATATATATATAACCAGTTGTCGAAAATAAATAACACCACTAGGGAGGGGGAGATCTCACGACAGAATCCATCACTTCTTCACATGTTTCTTGTCATGTTGATGGTCGACCGTCCTTTTCTTATAAAAAGCAATATCGTTTGCTGCCCATTCATGTACTTGCCAGAATACATAATTCCACACTGTAGGTACTTGTGTTAGCAATCTGAAAAGAAATTGAAGAATAAATACACATATACGTACAAAGAAAAGGGGGAGATGTCAGCCATCTAAAAAAGAAAAAAAGGAATAAAAATACACATGCATACAAATGAAAAAAGAGGGACAAGACTTTCGGATCGTATTGTAGCCATTTAACAAGTATTTATAAAAGTTCTTCCCCATTCTGTTTCTCTCACAAGTAGCATTTTGGGGATAACACTATATTAGCATTAAGAGTACTGGGCTACTGTGGCTCAGTGGTAGAACTTTTACCTCTGGTGCATGGGATCTTTGGTTTGTTCCCAGCTCTCGCCAAGTGAGTTTTGTGGGGAACAAACATCGTGTGCGTGGACTTTATCGGGGTTCTATAGTTTCCTCCCACTTCCTTTATACCACCATTATCATCATCCATTCCATTATAACCGTCTCCCTTAGCCTCAGTGCATAATCATTGGATATTATACTAAATTAAATAAATAAAATTAAATATGAGAAATACTGGCTGCTAAGAACATTATTTCAACAATAGAAAGGAACAATAGAAATTCGTTTAAATTATAAAATTTTGAATTTACTTTATTTGTTGTAATTGTTTAGAAATCTATTACCACGAACACAATATTTTTTATGTTAAGAATGTGTGTATCCGCAAGATATGGACGCAAGGTGAGTTGATAGTAATTTCTCTCATTCTTTCTTTCATTTTTATTCATATAATTTGATTAATTCATTTGCAAACTTTACGATAAAATGTGGGAAATTTGGATTTTTGGAGGAAAAAATACGTATGTGAGATTTTCAATAGCTAATATTTATTTATAAATAATAGTGGGTGTGTAGCCTAAGTATCTACGACGATGTTTGAATTTAATCTTATTATAAAACAATAGGCCAATGGAAGAATGAAAAAGTACATATATTGGCCTAAACTATTTGATGAAAATTTATTTGCATGTAAGCATGTCGTATGTTAATAGTGATGATTAATGTTTCCAGATTCATAACTGTAATGCTTTAAAATTATTTAGTAAATCATTCGTTTATATACAATGGATATAGCAAAATTTGGTGGTAATTCTCATTTGAAACTGGATATGATTGTCCTTATCTACCATAAATTAAATTAAATCTTTAAGTTTTACGTCCTACGGTTATGCTGGCTAGGCTAAAGGAGACGGTCCTTACCTAACAGTTGGAAAGATGAACATAATACAGCTATGGTGGAGATTAGGCACAGAATTTTAACAAAAGGAGTTTGGATACTCAAACTCATATTCTTTCAGTACAAACGTGACTAAACTTTACTTTTCCATAATATCTTTCTCAATATGGAATTAAAACCCGGAAATCCCTCTGACAGATTTACTTGTACTTCGTAATATACGCTCCAATTCGCCTTTACGGACACCGAGAAGTAGGACTCGTTTTCGAGTGTTTTGTCACAGACTACATTGATGCAACTTTCGGTTAGCTCAGTAACTTTGTCTGCGACAGATGGTATGACCTTGGGTTTAGCTATGTAGCATGTCTTTGTTCTGTCAAATTTGATGTAAATTTATATTACCTATCGTCTCTGCGACAGATGATATTGATTAAAATGTGGATCAACTTTTCACGATAGATTTGTTAATGCAGTTGTGGTTTATCTGTATAGGCGTCTTATGCTATTGGAGGAATTTTCTTTGAAAATTAAATTGAGTATGCATCAAGTTGTGCAGTTTACAATTCTGAGGTGTTTTTGTTTAAGATTAAGCGGGTATAGGACCAGACATAGTTTTATTGAGTATGGGCTTGGCTATTGTCTCAGACGATTGTTGATCTATTTCATAGAATGCTTATATTGTTTAGGAGTTAGGGAGTGCCTCTCAGTAGGTGAGAAGAATACTAGCTACAGTGTTGTAGCTGGAGAACACTTTTTAAAGTTGACCATTATACTGTATAATAATGTAAACGTATTTACGTAATGCATCGTGAGGAGAAGCAAATATCCACAATGTAAATCCTCTGCCGAAGTCCTCATAGCGTTTTCTCTAAGTTACGATTAAAACTTGTCGACTGGTGAAATTATGAGCGTGGCTATTATAATTTGCTACAGCCAGTTAATCAAACATGATTTAAAGTTTAAAAAGAAAGAAATCGTTAAAGAATCATTTAAGACAACACTTTAATTGGCTTTCTAGCTTTAGTTGTAAAAATATCAATGAATTTCCATATTTCTAACATTGTTATGCTCCAACATGGATCAATAGAATTTGAGGAAGTTGAGAGATAATAGGTTGAAACTCGTGAGAAACATTGAAAAGTATATTTAAAGAAGTATAATTTATACAAGGAAATATATTTTAATTATATATAAGGAATAGCACAGCGAGAAGATGATCAACACAGCATTCAGTTAGTAGAGCATGGACAATTGAACAGGAAACATACCATATGCCCAAGTGTCAATATGCCTCGTCAGCATAGGAGGGCTCAATGTAGCCTATTAATATACTGTGTTCAATGGAGTCCTAGGTTTTCCTACAAAAAAGGAAGACCATGAGAAGTTTGTGCACGTGCAAAGCACGCCGCCAAAACAGTGATACGCGTGTGGAAACAGAAGATAATCATACGCAGGAACGATTGGGATGTGGGCACACCACTGGATAACAGACATATTTTTCAGATGGCTATGACAGTGAACACCGTCGTCCACAGCATCAGGTGCGTTTGCACACGGCAACGATAATATCGGTGGAAGCACCGATAATGTCGGCGGTGAAATCGACTTCAATGTATTCAAATCGTAGCTTGCACACGCCACCGATATTATCGGCCGATCCTCCGACACGCAAATGCTGTCGGCGGTATCGCCGACACCGATTTTGTCGGGGGCAATGTTTTCTTATGATTAGATGCACACGCCACCGATAATGTCGGCCGGCCAGTACAGTCTCTGTTTTGGAGTAGCTAATTCCCTTTATTAAATAAATATAAAATGTAGGAAATCTGAAGAGTACTGGTTTCCCTCTAAATAGCTATTACCAAATAGAATATAGGAAATTTAGATAACCAATTTCTTGATTATTTTCCACTCCTTTTTTTTATTTTTGTTCTTTCTCTCTCACACACACACTCTTTGATGGTATATTTTTTAATCTATTAATGCTTTTAAATTTTAATACATTCTGGAAATTAATTTAAGCGTAATTTTCAAAGTTTGATACACTGTGAACATAAGCATATGGAAAAAATCCTGATTATTATTACTTCCTTTTATTTTCATCAGAATTGTGTGCAGATCACTTTTCCCGGTTCCACTCAATAAGCAATGATTGAATAGAATATTTGTTGACAAGTCAAAGTAGAATTATTATTATTTTGAAACGAAACCAGTACAATCAAACACTCTTTCCAAAGCTCCAAGGACAAGTTACTCATTTGGCATTTTCTTGATTGTGATCTCAAAAATAGGTTATGTGACTTCATGCTTCACTTATTGCAGATTTTTTCTCTCATTTCCAAAACTATCCCAAATCCCCCTTGTTAAAAATAATTTCTGGAATGGCAATTGAAAACAAAGACCAAAGCTATGTATCCAAGTTTTCCCTCTCCCCTTTGTACCGGGATCGACCCCCTGATAGAGTTCTCCAGTTTAGCTACAGTGACTGAATGAAAAGATTGTTGAGTTGAGTTGATTTTAGTTTAGCGTCCCTTTCAGCAGAGAGGCTATATGAGACGTGGACCTACTGATTAACGTGGAATCCGAACCACCTGAGCTCCCGCCGGGAATCGAACCCGGGTCTCCCACGCCAAATGAAAAGGTTGTGTATTATTGCATTCGTATCTTTCTAGTTTTGCTTAGATTTTTAGAGATGGCAGGAATTTTTCCATTCGATATTTTAACACTTATTGAACCTGTGGAATGTAGACCTTGCATATGGGATAATATAACAGACTCTTTCAAAGACAGAATTGAAAAGGATAAAAACATGGCGAAAAGTTTATGCAAGCCTTGCCCAGGATTTTGAGTTCATGGACAAAAAGAAACGAGAAACGACAGGTATGTATGCAACAGCGCAAATCTGTCTTCAACATTGGGGGGGAGGGGGGGTAGATCGTTCCCATATTATATATATAGCGATGTTCAAAGTATTTCTGTAGTCGAGAAACAATGCTGTGGAGGATCAGGGGAGCAGAGTTGTCTTCAACATTGGGAGGCGGGCAGATTTGAGTCTTATTCTGAGTGGACATTAATTTCATCTCACTTTCCTTTCTGGCGATCGGACATAATCAAATTTCTCTCCCAAAAAACACATTTCAAATCATCTTATTGGGGGGGGGGGGCAATCTACCCAGTTCCAAGATTGGAGGGGACATGTCCCCTTCATCCCTCCGGGATTTGCGCCAGTGTATGTATGGAGCAATGTAAAACAGAATTACTAAAACGAAAAAAAAAAGAAATCTTAGAGTTTTACGTCCCACGGTTATGCCGGTTAGGCTAAAGGAGACGGTGATGATGAGTAATGAATGAAATGGTGGAATGAAGAAAGTGGGAGGAAACGGGAGAACCCCGAGAAAACCCACGCACACGGTGTTTGTCCACCACAAAGTTCACTTGGCGGGGGCTGGGATCGAACCCGGGACCCCAAGCACCAGAGGTGAACGCTCTACCACTGAGCCACAGCGGCCCCAATTACTATAACGAATCTTATCATTTAATCTACTATAACATTAAGGTTAATTGCATGGAAAACAAAATAATATACACACAATATATAACAGTGTTGCAACAAAAATTAAAACTAATATAGTGTGAAGTATCTGTCTATTGGAAATGAAGTGACTGTGTATTTGATATAAAGAAGCATGAACTTTTGGAAACTTATTGAAGAAAACTTTGACTAGAAGTGTACATTCTCAGACACCTGTTGTAAATGCATATTTGTTAAATAAACTCGACTAGCTTCCTTCTTTCCTTTCCGCATACCTTCGAGCACAGCCTGATACTTCCCGATTAAGTCATCATTCTTGAGTTGGACAAAACTAGGAGGAACAGAACAACAAGGGGTATTCGACACGCGATCAAGAGAGGTGCAGGATCATCGGAGAGAAGCGGATCCCACCATTGGAGGACCACCGACTCCAAGTTCAAAGAATACCATTCTGCTGGTTCATCGCCACAGATACATTTGTTAGTTACGATTAGTAGAATGGGAATGTAAAAGGACATTATCATAAGACGCATCATCGACGCCCCTTGCAGTTCAACAGGATTAAGATCCAGATGTTGACTGTTACCAGCTAATCAGACTTCTCCAGAGATTCATTCCAGATGACCAGGACGACACCAGCTTCATTGGATATGTCAGGCTAGTGCTCATTCCTATTCTTTAATTACAACCTTTCTCTTTCTCTCACCCTTTTCCCCAACTAGTCATTTTCTAAATTAAAAACATTTGAATTTTATTTAAATTCAACCACAATTTTACAGTTAAGTACCGTGTTGTGCATCAGTTCCATCTCCATTTGATTACATTTATTTGTTTAATATTCTGAGCTATAACTGATGACACAGCACCGGCACATGGTGGAGATGTTGTGAGGCTTACGCCTTTGTTACGATCCTAAAATTTCGATAAATTAAGATTCTAAATATTCGGTAGATGCTTTAAGATCCCAAATTTTGAGTAATTTGTACTGTGTAATTTATAGTTTGTCGAGACAAATTAAGTAGAATTATTTTTAACCCACCCGCCCTCCCTCGCTACTTTATTCATTTGCTCTGTTAGAGTAATTTTTTGTTTTGTTGTATCTTAATCGAATGATAAGTGGGTGAGAAGAGAAAATTTTGCCAAGTTATTATTATTTTTTGTGTGTGTGTGTGTGTTAGTACATAAGAAAGAAGTGTTATTTACATTTTGGTGTTGGATATATATATATATAGTAGTGTAAGATATTTATTATAAGTGTGATTTTGAAAATAGATATAATGGAGAATACTAGTGTTATGTCTTCTGCTATAGATCGTTTAATAGAACCCCCCAAATTTTCCGGCAAATTGAACGAGTCAGTTCAATCATTTTTTAGTCATTTTGAGGATTTTTCTGTCCTTCATAACATACGTGATGTACAGAAACGTCATTTGTTGCCGTATTGTTTAGAAAACGGGGCTCGTGCTTATCTGCTAGCTTTACAATCGACCGCAGAATATGATAATCTCATGTATGTACAGATTAAGAAGAAATTAATAGAGGCTTATGAAGATAATATAGTTTCGCAAGTTTTAGAGCAAGAAATGAGAAATAGAGAGCAGTTAAATTCTGAATCTGTCTTAGATTACATTTTTCATAAGTGGAAATTAATACTCGAGTACGATCCGAAGATGCCAGTGACCGAACAACTTAACTTGATAATCGATGGGTTATTGCCTTCATTTTATTCTGTAGTTGTAAGAAAATCGTATAAGACTGTTATTGAGCTAGCAAAGTCCTTAGGTCTAGAGGAAAGAGTTAATTTTCTTGTCAGCATGCGTAGTCAGCAATTGAAGTCCTTGGCAATAACAAACGAATACAATATACATCCTGTTAGTAATAATGCTATACAGCAAAAAGAAAATACTTTAGATGTTAATATTCAGAACGAAAATGAAATTGTAAGTCAGCCTGAAGAAAAAAATACATTGATAGCTCAGTTAGAAAGTATCAAAGTCCAGTTACAAGATCTTGTGCAAAGAACAGCGCTCGCGAAAGTTTCTCACGCACACAAAGGAAAATCTGTGTGTATACAATCTTATGAGCATTCGCGTTTGGAGCGAAGAAATCCTATTCATGAATCCTCTCCATCTTTTGCTTATCCGTTGCCTTATGCTTCTGTCAATGTAAATGAGAATGTTAAATCGAATAATAGGAATAAAGTAGACAATAATATGTGTAATAATGTTAGAAATAGTAAGCGATATTATGTTCCTATTCAATATGAAGCTGATTTGCCTCATGTTAAAGCATATATTGATAATAAGCCGCATTTATTTCTATTGGATTCAGGCAGTACTGTTAGCTTAATTTCTGGTAATAGTTTAAGTAATAAGCATAAAATACTTAAAGGAACTACTTTTATTCGTGGTATCACTGGAAATTCTCAAGGAAGTGATCAAATCGCTTTAGTGAAATTTAAATTAGGAGGACAGTATTTTACGCATCCTTTTCGAGTGTATAATAATTTTCCGTATAATAGCATAATTGGCCAAGATTTTTTGAAAAGTCATCTTGCAATGGTTGATCACAATAAGAATTCTTTTAGTTTTGTTAAATTTGGTATTCCTCCAAGAATTGAATTGCCGCCATACGTTTCTTTTGAAGAAATTTCTAACCATATAGCAAAATTATATAAACCTCAATTTTTAGTGGCTCGCTCTGTTGTTTTGCCTCCAAATTCAAGTGTTCAAGTTACATTGAAAAAAGTAAATGATCTTGCAGGAAATCGCAATTTATTAGTTCCCAATGAGTTAATAGATACGCAGGCAGAAATTTTTGTGCGTAAATCAGTTGTAGACGAAATTCATCCGGTAATATCTGTGATTAATCCTACCAAAAGTAAACTTTACTTGAAAAAAGATGTTGTTTTGGGTTCTGCCGAAAATGTTATCAGTAATACCAACTTTAAGAAACAAAATACCACTAATAATAAGGTTCATCAAGTTAATGCAGCAGATACGAAATCTTTTCCAGAAGGTTATGATAAATATAGAGTAAATGTTAACCCTGAATTGTTGCCACATCAACAGCAGCAATTATATGATTTAGTAGAGGAATTTTATTCTAGTTTTTCTTGGAATGAATTTGATTATGGTTGTGCTAAAGGATATAAGCATAAAATTGAATTAGTAGACAATATTCCAGTAAATCGACCCCAATTTTCGATACCATTTCATCTACGGGATGAGATCAAAAAACAAGTAGATATTTTATTGAAAAGTAAGATCATTGAACCTAGTATTAGTCCGTATAATTCTCCGGTAATGCTTGTTAAAAAGAAGAATGGACAGTATAGATTTGTGCAAGACGCCCGTTATATTAACCGGAAAATGGTTCCTGACAGCTATCCGGTTCCTCCTATCCAGGATATTTTGACTAATTTGGCAGGACGCAAATATTTATGTTCTAGCGACGTTTTTGGAGCGTTCTTTAATATTCCGCTCACTGAAGAATCTGTTAGTCCGTCTGTCCGTACGTAACTTGTATGTGGATTACTTTTCTTGAAGATTAGATTGTGGATAGGAACACCTTGTAGATGGATGATGAACTTTCTTTTAGCACTGGCCACGCTTGGAAGTTAGTTTATCTTGGTTTTGATTTGTGCATCCAAATCCACCGGTGGTAAACTTCGAAAACTTAGAACACTTTGAAACTTGGAATACTTCGAATTTTGGAACATGTTAGTATCTTCAAGAATTGTACCATTTCATTTGGTTGGACAGCGTATCACTACAGAAGTTTCTTACTTTTATTTTTTTTTCAAATGTGAGTATGTGAAGAATGAAGAAAATCAACGACACGTATATGGATAGATATTTCGATGGATATATTAAGAAGATGTAAGAAGATTGAAATCAAGATCGCAAGAACCATGCTCCATCCTTTAGATGTCTAGTATTCGATGCCAGAAGAGGACAATATTTAAGAAGAAAGAAGATGAAGATAAGAAAAATTTATATGTTAGTTAGGGTTGTAGGTTATATGTGGTGAATAGTTCTGTCGTGCTGATTTCATATAGTTTGATTACAGCCAGTATATGGGGCTATAACCATATCTTGGAATTCTTTTCCAGTCTACGGACGCTTTAAGCCTAAATAACTTAAAGCTCATTTTTCTCAAACTGAAATCAGTACCCTTCTTGTGCAGTTTAACTTTACTATCTTTGGTTAGCTAGATAGTATTACACCGTTTTTTTTCTTTTCGCGTATTAGTCACGTGTGATATTGATGTTATTTTCTGCATTAGAGGAACATATATATATATAGAGGTCTACATTGGATTATGAAATATTTATTTATTTGATTATGATTTTTTTATTATACGTATCTAAGTTTTGATAATCTGTGTAAGTGATAATTAAATTTAGTATTATTCCTACCTTTCATTTCCCTTCCCTGAGCACTTAACGGAACTCCAAACTAACACATGTCACTCACAATGATATTATGCAAGCACTAATGTTTATTTTTCTTTTTCTTATTTTCCATTTTCCCAGAGACGCTGTCGTCATATCTTCAGGTCAACCTACTGAACTATATGAACTGTTTCAGGAACGCACATTCAGCATTTTGTACTTTTGTGGTCAAGGATTAATTCAAAACAAACAATATGTTACACAAAGAACTCTCTTACCTTTAACGAACAAATTTTTTTTTGGACTTTCTTCAATATTTTTATTTTTTTTTTCTACTACGGAAAATTAAAATTTTCGTGTATTTTGATTTCGAGGAGGGGGTGTGAAGTATCTGTCTATTGGAAATGAAGTGACTGTGTATTTGATATAAAGAAGCATGAACTTTTGGAAACTTATTGAAGAAAACTTTGACTAGAAGTGTACATTCTCAGACACCTGTTGTAAATGCATATTTGTTAAATAAACTCGACTAGCTTCCTTCTTTCCTTTCCGCATACCTTCGAGCACAGCCTGATACTTCCCGATTAAGTCATCATTCTTGAGTTGGACAAAACTAGGAGGAACAGAACAACAAGGGGTATTCGACACGCGATCAAGAGAGGTGCAGGATCATCGGAGAGAAGCGGATCCCACCATTGGAGGACCACCGACTCCAAGTTCAAAGAATACCATTCTGCTGGTTCATCGCCACAGATACATTTGTTAGTTACGATTAGTAGAATGGGAATGTAAAAGGACATTATCATAAGACGCATCATCGACGCCCCTTGCAGTTCAACAGGATTAAGATCCAGATGTTGACTGTTACCAGCTAATCAGACTTCTCCAGAGATTCATTCCAGATGACCAGGACGACACCAGCTTCATTGGATATGTCAGGCTAGTGCTCATTCCTATTCTTTAATTACAACCTTTCTCTTTCTCTCACCCTTTTCCCCAACTAGTCATTTTCTAAATTAAAAACATTTGAATTTTATTTAAATTCAACCACAATTTTACAGTTAAGTACCGTGTTGTGCATCAGTTCCATCTCCATTTGATTACATTTATTTGTTTAATATTCTGAGCTATAACTGATGACACAGCACCGGCACAATAGTTTGCAATGTACAGCAGCATCAATTCTCATCGAAACGAAAATAATATGTTTACAGCATCTATTTAAAACGGCACTGTTAAATCTAAACATGTTTAGGCATAGGACTATTTTTTCTAAGTTTTGTACCGTCCTCTACATCTCTTCAGAACAGTTTTTGTAGTCCTTGTTTTAAAAAATAATTTTCCCAATTATTATTATTTTTATTTGTTTTCATATATGAAGAAGATTTTGTGTGTGTGTGTGTGTGTCGCTTACTTCGCTCATCACCGGCAACGATATTGTCGGGGCTTCCACCGATATTGTCGGCGACGTGTGCAAAGTACGACGACACCGACACCGATATTATCGGGGCTTCCTCCGATTTTATCGGTATCGTGTGCAAACACGCTAAAGGATAATGGATGTAGATCTGTTTGAGTTGACTGTTTGACAGCGTCTGGGAATATTATACTGGGGCACGCGTGGCTTTACTTGACTTCCATTGACCCAGAACCAGAAACGTCTCAGGTCACAGTGGGCATGTGAATGCCGTTACTTACCATGTTGAGCGGCCCAGACGAGTCTACTATGACGGCTACCTAGTTTTAGACGCTGTCATTATGAGTGTAATCTGCTAGCGTATTGTCGAGTATCATGGCAGCTAAAAGACAAGCATAACGGTTTGAAGCGACAGCATTGGGCGCAACACACGACCTCAGTTACTGCCAATTCAGAGCAACCTCACGAGTGGCCAATAAATCAGAAAAGTTCCTTCAAACAACAAGGATGCTATTTTGACAGGATAATGCCCAACCACATATATCCCAGAATGTAGACGTCTTCTTAAAGGAATGACACGTACGCTGCTTCCCTGATCTGTATGTCGCTTGATATGTCACTCATCGGACATAAGTATGATATTATTGGTCGGTAACTTGTTCATCAGAGACCTTTAACAGACAGTGTCTATACCTTGTTGGCACGAACCTTAGCTAAGATTACCTAACTCAGAGATTCCGTGAACTTTTCAATTTCTGTCAAGGAACATACATATTTTGCTTTCTAGTAACCTTAACTTCAGCTGCGTGGCAGGCGATTCTTGGGGGATACATTCAACGCCTATTTGATTGGTAGACGTAATCTTGATGAATCAGAATGCAAGGGTAGAGGGTTGTTCAGTTCAATAGTTGTACTTATATCTGCATAGTCATGCAATGAGTTTGTTACATAAATTTCCCTCCATTCCCACAAGTCTTTCTTGGCGTGCAATTTTTGCATACAGTGGCGCATTTGTTGTACACAGTCTCTCAGGGCTAGTGATGAGCGCAAGAGTCTTGGTCTTGCAGTTTTTGCAAGAGTCTTGCATGCAAGACCAAGACCAAGACCAAGACCAAGGCCACGAATAGCGGTGCAAGACCAAGACCAAGACCAAGGTGTGCAAGAACAAGACCAAGACCAAGACCATACCTGCAAGACCAAGACCAAGACCAAGACTCTTGCGCAAGAGTCTTGCACAAGTACTGGTACTACTTGAATTTTTTTATACAATGTAAAAAAGGAGAAAATCCATTACATCTTTTACTTGAATTTTTTGACTTCAGTAAAAGTGACACTAGAGTGAATGTGTTCCTAGTAGTGTTATGCAATCCGTGTGAGTCAATCTGCCCCTGTAGCATATAGCTACAGTATATCGTTTCCTGAATTAGTTGTTCGCGTTTTCTGTAGATATTGCTCGTTTTCAAGCCACACAGGTGTCACCTTGCGCCATGTAAGCTATTTTTGTGGACAAACATCGTGTGCGTGGGTTTTCTTAGGTTTTTTCCGTTTCCTCCTACTTTCTTCATTCCACCATTTCAGTCTTTTTTAATCATCACCGTCTCCCTTAGCGTTGGTGCATTACTGTGGGACGTTAAACTAGATACTTCATTTCATTTCAAAGCATACTAGTGGTGGTGTTCTTCCAAAACTGAAGAGAAATGTAGTATTGAACATCGGTAATTCCGTACACCATAGGTGCTGACTACATGAGTATGGCCTTGGCTATGAGACTCAAGCATCCGTTGTAAATTTTTAATGTGTGCTCATAAAATTAATATCGAAATAACATTTTTATGACATTGACAAAAACTTAGTGTATGTGACCGCAAGTTTGATTTCATGGGCAGATGCTTATACGTTGAATAATTGTTTATTCATATAATTTTTAGCCTCCTTAGGTATACGGCACATCGGAGATTGAGCGATATAACATTACACTACAACAGTAAATCTATATTATAAAATTGAAAGTGACTATGCTTGTGACTCCCAATCTCTTGAACACTCTTGAACCACCAGCTCGAGATCGATCAAATTTTCAATATAGATCAGGTTTGGGCCTGGAATGTTGTTTATCAGTTCACTTTGAAGGAGCAACGTATGGTTGGAGGAGGAGGGGGAGGTATACAAAAATCAAAATAAATAAAAATAAAAGTGACTAAGTTTGTGACTTAATAATTCTTGAACCACCAGACCGACCTTAATCAATTTTTTAACATGTATGAGGTGCCTAACTGGAAAGTTTTTTATAGTTTCATTTTGATGGTAGAACCTAGGGATGGAGGAGGGGAGGGGGAGGTATATATAAAAAAATAAAACTTAATAACTCTTGAAACACCCAACCAATCTCGATCAAATAGGGGAGATGAAGCTCAGACCTTTCACGATTTTTATCATTTTACTTTGACGGTACAACATAGGGGATGGGGAGGAGGGAGATATATGTAAAAAAATAAAAGTATATGTGACTGTCTTTGTGACTTCATCACTCTTGAACCAGCCAATCGATCTTAATGAAATTTTCAACATAGATGAGGTTCGGACTTGGGGTGTTTTGTGTCATATCACTTTGATAGTAGAACTAAGGATAAGAGGAGGGGAGAGGAAGTGTACAAAAATAAATAAAACTTAATAACTCTTGAACAACCCAACCGATCTCGATCACATTTTCAACATAGATGAAGTTCGCACCTGAGATGGTTTCTGTCATATCACTTTGACGGAGCTTAGGGGCCGGGGAGAGGAGAGATATTTAAAAATGATCGAAAATGACCGATATTAGAGTGGAGTCTATAGTTTTCGGGGTCGCTGAGATAAACAATGACACTTCCGATGCTGTTTAAATCCAAATTTAGCCCCGTAGCTTGGCGGTATGAGGAGAGATATCTAAAAATGATCGAAAATTAATATTAGTGTCGAATTCATAGTTTTTGGGGTCACGAAAATGAATAGTGATACTTCCGATCCCGTTTAAATGCAAATTCAGCACCGCAACTTGGGAAAGGGGGAAGAAGGAGATATATAAAAATTATTGAAAATGACCATTATTATCAATGTCAAATTAATGGTTTTCGATGTCATTGAGATGAACAGTGACACTTCCGATGCCGTGCCTTGCAACTTGGGGGAGGAGGAGATATATAAATTTATTGAAAATGACCGGTATTAGTGCCGAATCCATAGTTTTCGGTGTCTCTAAGATGAACAGTGATGTTTCTGATGCCGTTTAAACCCAAATTCAGCCCCGCAACTTGGGGAGGAGAAGGGGAGAGAAATATAAAAATAATCGAAAATGACCGATATCAGAAAAGCGCTTAGTAATAATGAAAAGTGACTGATTAACTAAACATATTATTATTATTATTATTTTAAAATTTAACCCAACGAAGTGGGTAATTGATGCTAGTAATCCATATTCACAAGTGAGACTGATTTTATTCAGTTATTTTAAATAACTTGTAGTTTGATGTCGTTATTTTGTATTTCTAATATAGGTCAAAAGTATTTATACTAATAGAGTTTATAAAAAAGACATAGACAGACAGACAGACAGATGAGTCGTTTTTAGTTTTCACTCAAATTATTCTAAAATATTAAGTTTTGATTATAATAATTATTTTATTTTCTCTCTCTTTTTTGTCGATATGCTAAACATATCATCATCATAATCATCATAAAAGCTATTCTGCCATTATCGGCTGGTTCCTTGCTGCAACTGAGAAACCTCGATGTACGGTGGTCCTCAGCTAGTCTCTTCGTCTTAATGTAGCAATTTTCTTAATATCTTCCTTCAACTACACTTTCCTTTTCTCCCTCTCTCTCTTTCCTTTCACCATACCCTCTAGCACGTCATCCACAGCCAATATCCCAACCAGTTCCTCTTTCTCCTCTTATCAATATCTAAAATTTTTCTTTTTTCTCCTACTGCTAATATTTCTAACACCTTCTCATTCGTTGTCCGTTCAACACAGCTAATTCTCTCCATTTTTCTCCATACCCAGGTTTCAAAAGTCTGTAATTTTTTCCATCGCTTTTGCGTAATGTCCATGTTTCTGCCCCATTGGAATCAGTAAAACAAAATCTCAATATTTAATTATAAGTTTGTTTAACACAAAGATTAGCTAATGTGGTTGAAAAGAAAAATCTGACGCCTTTAGAATGTAAAAATTATTTTGCATTTCATGGTATTTCAATTATCTGTACCGTTTTGATTTTCTTTCATTCGTCTCAGGGGTAGCCTCCCCAGTTTCGGAACCTGTGGAGTGTTGGATCTGTTAAAAAATATAAAAAGATTAGCGAAGCGTGGGCACCCAATAAAAAAATAAAGGTCATCACTTATGTTGTACACTATTATCATACTTACACGAAGATAAACTATGGTACATTTAAAAACATATATTGTATTTCCGTTACTATTGGAGCGCTGTAGAATTTATTATCCCTTATATCCAGAGTAAAATTTACTTATGAAAAACTTAAGATTTCTTAAAAGCAAAACTTGCAAGACTCTTGCAAGCAAGACCAAGACTGGGTGTGCAAGACCAATACCAAGACCAAGACTGGGTGTGCAAGACCAAGACCAAGACCAAGACCGAAGGATCCAGTGCAAGACCAAGACCAAGACTGGGTGTGCAAGACCAAGACCAAGACCAAGACCACCCCGGTCTTGGTCTTGGTCTTGCATTTGCTCATCACTACTCAGGGCCGTAATTTTCGAGTTTTGATAAATACATATTTTTAATAAAGGAATACTAATAACCTAATAAATAAAACGTGACATTCTTATTTCGGTAGAGGATCTTGTATCTCCAGAAACAAAATCTGAAACGACGTCACAGCTGTCTATAGCTACATAAGGGAAACAGCAGAAATGGGCACGATAACTTTCATCTATTAATATTTCTTTTCATCCATTTAGAATAGTCAACACCTGAAATAGAGAGCGATGGATAAGCACTATAAATACGGTACAGTCAGGGATGTAACAGCTTTATCTAGGAGGGCCCCGTCGCTTTTGAAGGGAGACCAGCTACAATGTACAAACCCAAAAAACGTTGTGTTACAGCTCTTGATTTTGAGACCTGGAAAAAAAAAACGGAAAATTTTGCTTTCCGTCCGGTAAACTAAAAACAGTTTTTTAAGCTTTTTTTTCTTTTTCTCCATAAATATGTTCCAGGTAGTTTTTATTATGCTCAATCAAGAACTACTGCCCCGGACCAAACGTTATACCTTTGTGCATAACTATTTGAATTTAAGCCCTTCTACATTGAACCTGTCTACATAAGACTGATTTTCTTTGACATTTCACTTAATTTCTTTACGATTTCCTGACAAAAATATTTATTTATTATTCGTGACTAAAAAAACACGATAATTATTTCATTAATATCTATATCTCACTTCCTGTTTTACATCAAGTAGAAAATAATCAAATCCAAACTTAAGAACTGAATAAAACCGTTGTTTTTCATCAAATTTTCCATTTGATAAAAGTTTAAAAAAAAAACAACAACGCTAGTTATAGCATATAAAAATATACTTACAAATCAGTTTAGTATTATTGTTTTATGGCAGTAGGCCCTATTTATAGTACATTGTTAAAACGTTTGTCTTCAAACTGTCAAATATAAATCACAGTAAATTGTGTAATCTGCTGTCACAAAACAAGTATTTTTCAAAGTCCATTTGTTTATTATGCAGTTTATGTTGACACAAATCTAAAAAAGAATTACACACACACAAATTATAAATGGTCTGGAGTAATATAGTTCCATTATCTAAAACTTTTCCATCCAATTTGAATGTAATTGAAACTGAAATACAAGAAGTTCACAGTTTTTTTTTTAACCACTTGGGTTAAAGCAGCTACAACTTCTGTTTTTCACAGAACCGTTACAAAAACTTATCTGGAGAGATATTTTGCAATATGTCACTCTACAAACAAAAGCAAAGTTAAATTCGGTAAATAATTTACCATAAATTATTAATTATATGTAAATTTTGTTATTTGTAAATAACTGAAGCGAGGAATCTTACAATGATGTTTTAAATACTGGTCATTTGAGGGGTCTAGGAAATCATTTGGAGGGCCTGGCCTCGAATGGCTCCACATGGCTACACCCCTGAGTACTGTTGTTGGTAGTAAAGTATCATTTATCTTGGTGTGTCTATTTACAACAGAGTCGCAAAACTCTTGAGTTATGCTTGTAGGTGGCATCATGGAAATTCTTGCCAGAACTTTCCTTAGCAAGATATGTTCCGATTTTTTCACTGTTATAGCAGTTAGTGCTGTCGTTAACAACAATTCCTGTTGCTAAGGACATGATGTTGTGATTTCGGAAATCAAAAGGCTGGTAATTTTGTGGTCATTTTTCAAACATTTCAATATCTTTCATGTCACGCTAAGTGCGGAAGTGTGTTGGTTTCCTCCAACATATGATTAACAAACATTTCAAGTTGAGAAACTTCAATACAAGCTGGCATTTCCAAAACCGGTTGGATAACGTTGATGAGGATAATCCCCTCCCTTGAGTCAGAACCCCAGAAGTCTTCATGAATCGCATCAGCGTCTGCTCAATTGTCATGTCAGTCCATGTTCCTGCCCATGCTCTTCTGGTTCTCCGTACGGTAAAGTACCCTTCTTCCACAAAATCTTCATACTCTTGGGTAGTAAGTCCACTTGTAAGTTCAAGCATTGCTTGCAAATATAATAGAAAACTCTTTTCACAACTATAAATTGCGTGTCCTGTAGTGAATTCCACTGACCTTTAAGGGTCCGCGGACCACCTATTGGAAACCACTGCTTTAGAGAATTGCAATTTTTTTCAATGTACTGGAAATTTAATGCTTTACAAGAAAGGTCCAATAACATTTTTAAGTGTCTTGCATAGTTTTAGCACAAAAAAACAAAATTGTGAAGGAAAAAATGGCCAAAAATATTTTTTCAAGGTGGCGGCGATTTCCCAGGTTTCCCACCATTGACATCAATTGAACTCTCCAGTGTTGTTTCTAATGCTACTCTCAACGTGTTTACCAAAAATCAGCTTGTTCCGAATTTGCTCCATTGATCGCTCCATTTTTAGTTTAACTTGCCTAGATTTACAGAGTGGTTTTATCACTCAAGATGTATGGCGAAGGAAACCAGATCGTGTATAACATAATCCCAAAAAAGTAAGCAAAATTATGTCACAGCCTAGCATTTTACACATATTGACCTAACAGATTAACATTATCATAACAAGTTACATAACATTATAGTTCACCTGAACGAAGAATATCAAATTCCAATTGCCAACATCCAGCCAGTATAGTATATATAATGAACGGTGTATATAAACTACTACTTCTGCATGACTTCACGTCAGCGTATCAGATTACCTCTATTTATGGTACAAATTGATAGTATGGAACGAAATGTATTATAATGTGTTCCTTTCATTGGGATTATTTTTTCCAGGTAGTTATGATGTCACAACATGGAAAAAGTTTTTAGCTATTAAGAGTTTCACGAAGGCAGTTAATTTATCTCATACGAATAAGCTACGAAGTAGCTATTTGTATTTAATATTTCAAGTCTTCTCGAATTTATTCTTTTTTATCGAGGGTGTATGGTGGCTCAGTGGTAGATTGTCCACTTTTGCGGTGCAATGTTTCTTATTCGATCACAGGACAAGTGAACTATAAAGTCTGATTAACAAAAACAGAAGAAAGAGAGAATCTGTGTTTAAAAACATAATTTGTGTGTTTTCTAAGGGTTTTCCCATTTTCTTCCACAATTTTTACTTACATTTGTCATCCATTTCCTACAAGATCCTTCGAATGTTAAACTCATTTACATTTAATTTTTTGTTGAGTAGTAATGCAGAGTGACTCAGAGCTTGAGACCAGTTAAAACACGCGGTAAATTCATGTTTGTATAATAATGTCTTATTAGATTTCAGAACCATGTTGTACATAGGTAAAAGAGTTGTATAGAAGGATTCTGTGCTCTGTCTCTTAGAGACATGAGAATAGAAACGATAGCAGACATTGAACAGTGATTGTAATATAAATTTAGCATCACTAAAATAGGGTTCTTCTCTCCCTTTATCCTTCTACTGATACAAACAATGTCTTTAACTTCTACTGGAATTAGAAATGGTAGTTCGTCCGGTTTCAATATACTGGATCCACCATAGTTTGGAAGTCCATAGTAGTTTTACAATGTGAAATGAACCTAACTTCTTTCTTTAAGAGTTTTCTGTTCTGAAGTCCGAACGCCTTTTGTTTATGAAAGATGTATAATATGTTAGAACGATTTTTCAATCTATTCTACATGAAGATCTTATAGGTGATTTCCGAATTGTAATAAACTTTTTGATCGTTGCCGCTTGTCTTTTATAGTTATATACGGTGCAACGACATTGCGCAAATTTTTCTAAAGATTAGATCGTTGATAATCTAAGTAATTTATGTCTTATTAACGAGGAGCAGAAAGTGCTGAAATTGCGCAAATTTCCGCCGCGACGTTGCCAACAACAGGATTTAAGGAATTGTGTGAAATTTTGCATCGAAATGAAATGTATAAAGCTATTCCTTTATGAGATATATTTTATTGCATTCTAATATTTACAAAGCAACATACTTATTTACAGAAAATTTCATTTTACAGTTTGAATGCTTGAAATTTAAATCCTACAGCTTTTAAAAATGTCATACGTGCCTTCTCATAGTTTCTCTGCGAATTCCTGAACTCAGCATACTTCCTCATGACAAACTCGCTCCTTTTGACTTCTGCTGGTCTTTGGGCCTTTGAAATTCCTTTTAATATGGACGTTATTTTCATGGCAGTTTCCGTTTGGATCTCTAACAAAGCAGAAATCACCGTATGAATATCAGGAGCAGGGAAGTAAAATTGACTATTATAATGTCTGTGAAAAGCTTCTGGTCCATTTGTCGTCCGACGCATCGTGGATGGTATAGACGCCCACATGACAGGTGGATACCTAAAATTAATAAAATAAAAAGATCCTTAGTTCATGCACACAATTATTGACAATTTATATAAAACACTAAAACATTTATAACACTAGATTCAAGAAATATTTATAGTCTTGGTCCGTAATTTGTTTACAACTATCAAAACCTGCATTTTAATCTACGTCTTACATGAAGACAGAAGAAAATTTCACTATAATTAAGTTGCATTGAGAGAAAATACCATATCAGCACAACCATTAATGTTGTGTTCAAACTAGGACAACAGTTTTTGCAGTATTAAGAGTTATTGAAGCATGTGCTACTATAGATGAAATTCAAAACGAAGCTACTTACTTGCAACCGTCTTCTATGTAGTTTTCTAGGACGTAATCGGAAAATTTATGCCCTGTATCATCCGGCGTCATTGATATTAGTTGAGTAAAGGCATCTGATACTTCTGTTGGATGTAAATATGGCAACCCAAAAAATGCCTTTATCCATGAACCTGTAAGAAAAGCAATAATAATAATAATAATAATAATAATAATAATAATAATAATAATAATAATAATAATAATAATAATAATAATTTGTTAGAATAAGCAAGCATTGGGAAAGTAGTGAAATTGATGGATCTTACTGTTGGCTTTATAATTTCTTCATTTCGTACATTATTAGAACAGCAGTTTATTTGCTTTTAAGAATGGTGACTGAATTAAGATTCTTCAGTCAAACAGAATAAGATTCTATTTTCAACTGTATTCTGTATTAATATATAACAAAACAAAGTCCACATGGTATTATTAAATTAATAATAAAGAATAATAGACCATAATAATATCAATAATACCTAGTTCAGATTTTGGATCCATATATGCTTGTCGCAGATCATTGTCGGCTTGAATCCTCCGCCACCATGTTTGTCCCAAATGGAATCTGCAGCCACGAATGTCACAATTTGGAAACACATTCTTGATGGCTTCGTGAGCAGCTGTTTCAAAATCAACGTAAATGATTTTCATGAGACACAACATTCGACATGCTGCTTTAGAATTCTAACTGCATGTAGGAGGTACACGTAGATATAAGTTGCTGCATCACTCAAGGGGGCGAGCTTTCTTGCCAAGGGGCCCTATTTATCTCTAATACACTGACCACTCATTCTTGTAACAATTTATACGATAATACCTAGGTAATATATAACAAATGTTTCTCACAGCACCTAAGAACAACTAAGACGCAAATGCAAATCTAAGTATCATTTATAGAAAGGTGAAAGGATAGTTATTAAGATATGTGGTAGACACACCTGAAATATGTATACAAGTGCTTGTTTCTGATTGGCCAAAACTGGAAGATATAGACAAATCTTTATTTCTGATTGGTCGAACGTCTGTTCACGATATTTCAAGAGAACTTCTAGAAATATTTATATATATTGTTTATTTTATATATGTTTGTTTTCCTTACAGTATTTCAAAACTATTTGCTTTCAATAACTATATTCTTACAGTTTTAATCTTACAGTTAGATATGATACGGAAAATGAATGACTGGGACACATTCCCCAGTCACCCTCTCTAACGACGCCATTGCACACATATAATATAGATGACTGAAAATGCTATTGTTATCCATTACTTTGTATTTTTTTTTTTTTTTTTTTTGTTAAAACGACTTGCATTTTGGTGACTGTTTTTATTAGTCGATATACTTATGGTAATGATGGCAACGTTGCACAAGATTTTTTTCGCAATTTCCAATTTTGTTGCCTGCTCATTAAGGCTTTATCTGTGTCAACAGATAAGCGTGGGAAAATTTGCGCAATGTCGGTGCACCCGTTATATAAATGTGTAATGCTTATATAGTATACAACTCTGCAAAGAATAACAAACGATTCAAAACGAAACTAATCCATTTCCAGTTGCCGGTGAAATCATTTCTTCATTGTTGATTTATCAACAAACATAACACAGCGAAATACATTTTTCTCTTTCATTTTCTTTCACGACTCCCATGTATTCCTCTCTCGTTCCTTGGGATCCCGACCTCTAGAATAAGGAATTCCGTGTTAGAACATGCAGGTATGGAAAAATTATTTCAATGACGTTTATGTTGTTCCTGAAAACGTGTCTTTAACATGGAAATGTATGTTTCTTTCACCAAAGTCCACATATATTATAGAATCATTTTATAGATATTAGGAAAATTATACCTATAGTTCTCCTAGGAACATAACCAATTTTTATTAGCAGTATACTATCCATTTACCTGTTTTCTGGTGTCACCAGGAGGAGCGAGTAAGGCTAATCTATTCTTCCTTTGAATAGTCTTCGGTGTTATAAACAAACTATTAAAAAATCAAAGTAAGAATAAAATACAACTCATTCAACGAAGTACTTTCCTGTCGTATTATTATTATTATTATTATTATTATTATTATTATTATTATTATTATTATTATTATTATTATTTCTTGTTGATGTTTTTTTGTGCAACTTAGAATTAATCTCGTATAAAGCATTAGACCAGGGATCTCCAAACTACGGCCCACGGGTCAACACCGACCTGCGAGTACCATCAATCCGGGCTGCCACAGTTTATTTTGATTGAATTGTAAAATTTACTAAGTAACTCATACAAAATAATAATCAGATATTTTATTCGATCAATTAAGAAACACATTAACTGACATACATAATGAAATTCAACATTTAAACTGAAATTAAAGATATTTAATTTATCCTAAAACTTACAATAAGTAACATACATAGGTAATTCATATAATTAAATTAAACATTATAATTATGATTAGTGATATTTATGTAATTTTCCGTTGGCAATTGTTCATTTGTGGATGAAATTTACTTGTGGAAATTACCAACAGTGACTTCAAATGCTCATCAGTTAACGTGAATCTGTAAATATTTTTCTTTTTCTATATTTCATTTTGGAGGTTTTTTTCACACAGATAAGCAGTTTCGAAGGTAGAAAGAATGCTTCGAGCAAATTTGTGCAATTGATCAACTTGTGTGAGTCAGAGACTTCGAAAATTCCAGCAATCATAAATTTAAATATTTTTCTTTAAAACTATCGCTACACCGCAAATCAATCATTTCCAATTGAAGTTCTGAGGCAAGGGCTTGTATGCCGGCGTTAAAAGAATTTTAAAAAATCTTAATGTCGTTTGTAGTTGTATCAAGATTTGAAAATAAGACTCAAAATTTATTTTTAAAGTACTCAAAGTTTCAATTGCAAAATCTACCGGAAATGAAGTCTCAGTTTGCTGACTGAATGTTTGATATATTAAGACGCGTTAATTTTTTTCTTTTAAATTGGGATTGAAACAACACTTTTTTTCCTCGATGAGACTTAGTATCAGAGCATAAATCAGGCAGAACCTGGTCTTCTTCTAGTAATTTTAAATTAGCCATTCATATGTTCAGTTAAATCTGCATAAAATCCTTTCACAATCACTCATTGTTGAGTAACTCATCCAGAGGATGATTCTTCTGTTTCAAGAAAATTTCTATTATTGTTCGACGTTCAAAAAATTGCGTTAGAACTTTTCCTCAGCTAAGCCAACGTACTGCAGTATAATATGGTAGATGACAAACGATCCTTATAAAACACACGGCGAAATTTCCATTGTATTTGCATAACACTACATACAGTTTCGGACTGCGGGGTATAGACCCCGAGAGGAACCTCATTTGGAGGGCCCCATCTTCCTTCGGGTGGTGCCTTTTCTTTATAAAGTTGTCAGCTTCATATTTGTGCGTGGTAATGGGGCCTCTGAGTGGGGACCTGTTCTATTTCTTTATGGTGCGGCAATAACTTGTCAAACGACTAACAGAGAGCCCCAGCAGGACGTTATAAAAATCAATCTCATTTCGGCAATTCATGGGCCCCAATCTTCATATTGTTGAAATGTATTCTTACTAGGCTACAAACGAAGGGCCCCAAACAAGATTTTATAATACTGTTAGTTTCATTCCAATAATGGGACTACATTCAATGGTGGGGCCCACGGAACTCTGGGAACAGAACAAACTACAACGAGTAACTATGCTCCAACACAACAGACATCTTTTATCTTACTTCCCATGTTATTCAATATTCATTATTTATATATATTTAGAGAGGGCCCCGGCAGGAATCCCTGCCCTTCTGCCGTGGCCAGTCCGAGCCTGACTTCATACTATACGCACATTGTACTGTTTCTTAAGGTACACTAGCACCGTCAGCACCAAATACACAGATTTACAAACTTACGACTACTTTCGCAAAGTTTAGTTAACCAAAAGACCCGTTTGTTGAAATGTGTAATAATTGTCATAAATCTGTAATAAATGTGTAATTTAAAAGCTGTCAGTTATAATTCGGGAACCCTGTGTTATTCGGAGTTTTTAAAACAAATAAATAAATTACTTTAAACTGCATGCCAATTATTATTTATTTCATTTTATTTCCAGACTATGTTTCCCTGATGTCACTGTGTGACCCTACATATTTAAGGAATGTTATTCCTTCAACTGGCGAAAGAATCTGTCTTGATCCGAGTGGGTCAAGTGTGCTGCGCAGGCAGCTTTGGTAAGTTCCTTATCAAGTAGAATAAAATAAGTATGTTTCTTCTATTGACCTTTATTTACAGGTAATCAGTAAGGAATGTCATTAGAGAAAAACATTAATGGCATCATGTTCACATTAGTATATCGAAAACATGAATACAAAATTTTAATTAACATAATTGTCCATAGTAGAATTTATTTTTAGTGTCTCTTTTCAGCATTGAGTCTATGTGAGACATATATGACAATTTGATGGGATTCGAATCAGTGTAGAGCTTTGTGACTACGTTTAGCGTACGCGCTTTCGGTCCGAGAGATTCCATCATAGATTGACTGTGATGCTCAAACTGCGAGGGCGTTAAATATTTCAATTGACTTCGAATTTTACCAAATCATACATGAATACCTAGGCGTGTATTAGCGAAATTCCTGTCGAGGATTCTCACATAGTTCCAGAAGAACGCTCATGGCACCATCAGCAGGGGATTGAAGAAAACAGCCATCAATGATCCGAAAATGCTGGGCAGTATCGTCATACAAAATGAATCATGGGTTTACGGGTACAGAAAACCGAGTTAATGTCATCCTATTGAAATTATCCTAAAAGGCCAGACAAGCTTAATCCTGCTGAAAATACTACTGTGTTGTATTTTATTGGCATGTTCGGGATCGTACATCGTAAATTTGTTCCATGTGGCCAAACTGTCAATAAGGAGATCTACGCAACTGTGTTATGACGATTACGCGATTCCGTTCGACGTAAACGTCCGGACAAATGGGCATCTGGATAGCAGGATTTGCACTATGACAGCGGTCTGTGTCACACTTAAGAAATGGTGTTTAGCTTCTTACTGAAAGACATCATCACTGTCGAACACCATTACTCCTAATCATAGGATCTAATTCCATGTGACTTTTTCCTGTTCCCTACTGTTGATGATTGTGTTCTAAAAATCCATGGGTTCGATCCCCATTGATGTCAATTCAAGGAATTATCGTTATAAACTCAGGTACATTATGCAAACTTCCTTCTTAGCCGACTTCCGCTACTCTTGTCTTTTACAGTAATTCCTCATTTTCTCCTGTCATTGCACCCCTTTGACTGTATTTTGCTTCCCCACGTGTCAGCTTGTGGAAATACAATGGATTGCTGATGGAGTAGAATTAAAATTTCCTAGTTGTTTTTAATGAAGACGAAAAAAGTTCACAAACTTTTCCATAATTTTGGTCACCGTCAAGAGTTTCATTCTGCCTTTTAGTTACATCAAGAGTCCACGATGTGGTACAATGGCATCAAAGAAGATTTCAAGGAGACGTATGTATCTGAGGTTCATAACCTTCATGGACAACACCCGAGATGATGGCTATCTTCGTCATAATTGTAGGAGATGTTACACTAAGTACCAGTTTCCATGTTTACAATTGGAAGAGACCGAAGGTGAGACCCGGAAAACGAATTGAGAACAAAACTATCAACCAGAGAAAGGGAAAGGGATTGGAGAACCAAATTTCGATGGATTCACAGCAGCTCATCGACCAGCGAGATATTGGATCTCCACCTGCAAAGCAAGATGATGTGCCAAACCGAGACTTGGGAACTCCTACGCCAAACACTTTAAAAGCTCATACCCAAAGTAATTCACAGCTCTATACCTTAGCCTTTAGTCTCCAGTCCTTTTAAAAACTAATGTGTTCATGTTTTATTTAAAATTCTATAACACCAAATAAGATCCCCTAGTAGATTATATGTTACTTTCAGCATACGGCTGTCAAGCCTGTTAAATCTTTAAGTAAATGGTGTGTTATGACATACTCATTTTATGTATAATAGCTTTAGCTATAAATCTATAACATGCCATTTAGGTTACGTTTCATTACCCTGTATCACATTTAAAAGGAAACTATTTGATACTAATGAGAACATTTAGGATAATAAAAAGGAACTCCGGCGCATTTCACAGTTTTAATAGACCATTTGCTGAAAGAACATACAATTAATATGGAATTAGACACCTTGGTTCCAAAACTAGATATATTGACAAGATCATTGCAAAAAAATAGTGATCATTATATCCAAAGTATTGTCTTTTGCATAGTCGGAGCTAAAATTGTCTGCTGGGGGGGACAGTGGGGGCAGACCTTTTTTTTGGTGGGTCTCGGAGGTCTTGATAGGTGTCCATCTTATAGGTGACATTTTTATTTTTCTCAAAAAGTTGGGGGGCAATGCCCCCCTAACTCCGCCCATGGTCTTTTGGTAAATCGAGGCTCATGTCCTTTGGTACAATCATCAACCTATTCATAAACAAAATCAAATTCTAGTAATAAAGAGCATCTGAATGTAGAAACAGTGGATGGACGTTATAAATGTACTGGAGTATTTGCTTGTCACCTTCATTTATATGTAGCAGGGTAAATAGTTTCAAATATTGAACATAAAAATTACTTTTATACACGGAAAACATAAATGACCTTCCCGGATGCAAATCACTCTTGGAAAAATTGCTTCACTGGAAGAAGAAAAAAAATTGCCAAAGAAATTCAGGAGGACTAGAGGTGCGGTGTTCCTGGTATACGCTATCCCTGGAATAAGCAATCACCCCTACACATTTTTTGTCTGACTCTAATCTGGGAATTTTAGTAATGTTTTCATTATAGGGGTATATTATTTTATTGTTTCCTTATCTCGGTGTTTTACACTCCAATAACTACATCAAATACATTTTGGAAAACAAAAGCGAAAAGATCTGTTGCAGTTTCATATCACAAATGACATTGTCTAATCGAATTCTCTGCTCACATTTCAATTGCACTAAAGGGTCATTCTGCTACTGTAGAGTCTCAAACAGTTTCTAGCTGTTATGAAAATTATAGCTTTTGCTATAGTTCTATAGAGATTTTGTTTACATTACTCATACAAACAGATCTATCTGTATAGAGTACAAAGTAGCTAGGAAACGAATACGTACATCGATGGAAGGAACAATTATTTTATCGGCACGATTACTTTTTCTACTTTTTCCGTACTGTGTACTGGCCCAATTATAACTCTTTGTGACGTAACTAAAAGAAACGTATACCCAAGAAACAAAAGTTTAAACTTTTTTTTTAAAAAAAGTATGAAACTGATGTTTTATTTGTTTACAATTAATTACTGTACTTGAGTCATTCAGAGTTTATTTCTGATTATCATACTTGAATATGAAAGGTGTTTCAGAAAATACAATATTTAAAAACAAATAAAACTTTGATATGTAGGGCGATTAGTGCGTACATTCTGTCTTCCTGTCAAAGACTTCGCACAATATTAACTACTAAATGTAGATATTTACTATTGATTTGTTTTCATTAGATTCTTAGCCTGAAATTGTGAATATACGAAATAATAATTTATTCAGACATTAATAAATTTTAAGAACTTGAATTTATGAAGACTTGCTCCAACATTAGCAACAGGTGTGTTTTCTCGTCAAAAGATATTCTCCACTAGCAAGATATCTGTGTTGCATACTCTCCACAAAATCACTTTGATGTTTTATACTTATTGATGAGCTATGTAATCTTAAGTACAATAAAACAAAGCACAATTCTCAGCTAGTAATCAGTTTCTTCCAAAATGTGATGATAGTACATTGATTAATAGACAATATAATTTTAATATCCAATATTTTAAGATGTGTAGATTCTTTAAAGCGTTCTATTTTTACAGGCAGATTCTCATTCGTCAGATCTACCAGTCAAAGGTCTTTGTTTGGATACAAAAATAAATGAAGATTTCTTGAGGAATCAAAAAGGATGAAAGAAGTTACATGTGTTTTTAAGGCGTAATGAATATAAACTTATCCTGGTTACATCTTTCATATTATGGAATTGGAAAAAAAATGATATTTTTTGTGCCATGAGTACAAAACCTATAGAGATAACTTGTGATGCAGAGGGAAATTGTGTACATATAGTCCTTAATTACATCTTCAAGAAATGATTGCGTTGGATGATTAAGAGAATAATATACCGCCTAACTTCAAATTATAGAAAGAAATTAGTAAAATATACTGAAAAATATAGTTCTATAAAGAAGATAGCTTCGACATAATCATAACTAACACAATGAACACATCTATGAAACAGATACGATAACTCCTTGCTTTGAATGCACTGACTACTTCTAATACGCTAAAAAAAAGTTAATTTTAAGACGGGTTCCATAACTTTTGTGATCCATTTATCAGAAGGTTGTAACGGAACTAAACTTGCAGAAGAAACATTCAATATAAAACCATTGCATTTGGAAAAACAGTTGCTCTTCTAATTTCAAAAGGACTTACCATATTTTAAATATAAAAGAAACTAAAACTGTGTAAATCGATAATATCTATCACACACCAAGACTCAATAAATGCCAATGCAAAGTGAAAAACAAGTCAATTCAATTAACCGACCAGAAGAATCTAGAAAAGATGAAGTGGAAAGAATATATAATTGTGTACAACCTTCGTCAACACAATATTTTTCTTCTTTATTCCATGGACATGTTGTTGAAGATGGAAAAATATATCCTCAATCAATTATAAAATACAGGACAGGAAGTCCCGATATGAGATGGAATACTTCGAAAACTTCATAACACACTTACATCAAGACATTTTGTAAAAATATTTTATGACTAGTTGCATGTGAACAGTATACACGAAAACTCAAAAAATGTTTGAGGTTTAAATTGTGAATAAACAAAGAAATTCAAATTTTAACTAGCAGTGTTCATCCAAAGAAGAATCTAGAGTACAAAGTTGCTTCTCAACACTTAATAAATGATTGTCGAGACATCGAACAACTTCCCATGATTATTTTAAGGAAGATTCTGTAATGTTTCAGCGCTTATGATTGACTGTTCAATGCTCTTTAACCTCTTCAAGACTTTGCTATTAACTCTTTATATTGCATTTGAGATTATCATACTCAATATTACATGCAATTAGCAAAAGATTCTAACGTTACATGTTCAAAGAACTGAAATATCCAGTACCTGCAATGAAGTGTCGCTGTTACTGATGGATGTTACAGTTGTGGATTTTGCAACCACCTTCTATGTTAGAACTGCTGTCTACGCCTGCTTTAAATGCTATGGATGTTAGTAAGTATAATGATAGATCTAATCATTAAGTTACTGTAGCATCTTTCTCTTTATTTTCAGAAGAAGAAACAAGTTTGTTGAAGAGTCAAAAATTATATACATAATTTCGTTTCAATTGTGCTTCAGGAAACTCGCTGAGCAAGTTCAAATTTATCGCAGTTCCAGACTCTCACAAATCCCTTCAAAATGACTTTCCCGAAGTCAAGAGTTGCTTAAATCTCTTTCACTTACCCGAAAGATGTGAATTCATCTTATTTGGTGGTAATTGTTCGGCAATCAAAAGAAATAACTCAGAAGACACGAGTTAAAAGCTGTTAGTCAATTTTACACACACCTTGCTTTCACCAGTAAAAGCTTCCTTACAATTGTCCAGTAGCACAGCCCAAAGCCCTAATCTCTCTGATGTATCGATTTCTGTATAATCATTGCTGAACTTGGGCAGAGAAAGCAGATGGTGATGGCAGTGTTGCTTTTACTTAGCGTTTACCCTTCCCCTGCCGGTGGCCATGGTCCTGGTGCAGTTCCATACAATGGATGTCGTAGCCATACAATGTCGTATTTCATTTGTATAAATTGGGGATAGAACATGTGAATAAGCAGCATTAATTTTGACTTGTGTTTCGACCTTTCCTCTATAGCAGGAGAAAGCAAAAGTCATGAAACCTTTCGAGAAACTTGTACCAAGTTACATAGACCGTTTTGACGAACAGCTTTGTAGGTAATGGCCGACCTTTTCCATAAACTCTTGACCTTTAGGTAAATTTAAGCTTCCTGTATTGTCACAACAAACTTCCAGTGGTACTAAATAGGTGGCGCTCGTACATCCTTCTGCCCTTGTTCTTTTACTCCATAATGTTAACGCATGCAGCTGCCCTTGTGATGGATTGCACGACTCACTGTGATTGGGCCACATGCAACCGGTTGATCGCAACATAGTGAGGTAGTTAATTATCATAGCCAGCCATATCTAGGATCTTCTTTAACACAGATCTTGTGAGTTTCACTGATGTCCTCTTTGGATGCTTTTCCATTGGTGACGAGAGTTGTAGAGAAGAATGCTGTGCATAACGTTTAATGAAATCACTAACAGTGGCCCGTCTCATGACAAAGCTATTATTTTGACACTGCTCTACTATGAAGGATATGTTAAAGTTTCCATGGGTCAGAGCCATGACGTATCTTCTCATCAGCATTTTCCCTACTACAAGACCATCACTCTTCTGTTGCATACGGTTTTCTTGCTCTGTAAAACCCAATTTGACAGGTGTCACTGTATTCAAGTTGTTTGGATGGAAAAAGGAACCGTTTCTATACTGGAGTGGAAGGAGGAGTGAACTCAATGCTTTGAGCTAACTACACACGTTGTTTCTTGGAGATGGTCTTTTAATTATTTATAGTTTACTTTTATTAGTTATGTATATTAGTTATTCATTTATTGAATTGTATGATTAATGATTTTGACTGACAAGATAAAAAGAGCAAGTAAAAACAACTGCAACGAAAAAAATGATATGAAAGGAGTTATCCGTTGATTTCTAAATTGTTGATATTGAGAATGTTGAATTCCAACTCAAATCTAATACAGGATGTCCGAGAAGTCCTTCCCTGATTACAGAAATTGATAACTCAGGCTAGAAATAAGATAGAAATATGAAACTGGTGTTGAATTGTTTACAAACTATAAAAGTTTTGGTCACATCAGTACACTTCCACATGAGCACCCTTGGTAGCACGTAGCACATCTAGGCGATATTCAATTTCCATCCACACATTAGCCAACATCACTGGAGGGATCGATGCAACGACTGTGGTTATTCGTTGCTGCAGGGTTTCAAGATCTGGTACACGTGTTCGGTAGACCTCATCCATGACATAACCCCATAAAAAGAAGTCTAATGGGGTTATGTCAGGAGAGCGTGGAAGCCAAGCTGTTGGTCCATCACGACCAATCTATCGCTCAGGAAATGTCCTATCGAGATAGGCACGGACGTCCAAACTCCAATGAGGTGGTGCACCGTCTTGCTGAGAAACGACAACAAACTTTTATAGTTTGTAAACAATTCAACACCAGTTTCATATTTCTATCTTATTTCTAGCCTGAGTTATCAATTTCTGTAATCAGGGAAGGACTTCTCGGACACCCTGTACAATGAAACCTATCTTTAGTGGAATCGAGCGGGACTCGTAAAAATTTCCGTTAAAGTCAGGTTTCCGCTTGATGGAGATAGAATTTTCCTTAAAAATATATGCTAATAACGGACATACTGGGAAAATATATTGCTGTACGTACGTTGTTCAATTACAGTACTTCTTTTTTCTACAAATTAAGTTAATACACAACATCTTCAAATAAACATAATATATGCTATGCATACGTTACCTTTATTTTTTCCAATAGTCAAGTAGGAATTTCTGTATATATTGCTGCTTGGCTGCTCCATTTTCCGCACACACTTTAGCCTCAGATACTACACTTTAGTAAATCAGAGACGTTTTTCCATAAGGAAAATTGTCCAGAAAGATTTAATAAAGGAACGAAAAATTTATTGCAGATAGTATAATGTATATGTTTGCCCCTCACAGAATGTCTAAATTTTTTTTCTAAACGTTGCAGTCCGGAACTCAGAATTTTCCGTTAAAGGTTTATTTTGCCTTCCGTTGTCCACATAACACAGTTTTCACTTAATGAAGGGACTTTTAGGCGTTTTTTAGTCCAAAATTCATGAGACCGTGAAATATTTCCGTTTAAGACAGTTTTCCGTCTAATGAAGGTCCGTCCGTTGAAGCCAGGTTTTACTGTAGTAAACAAGGTAAGAAAACTCTTACAGAGAACGTATAACTTCTTAAATATCATTGAATAAAGTGAATAAAACTTTAATATTCTTCATTCTTTTCAGGTTTTAGATGTCTTCAGAGAAGTAACTGGGGTTGAATCACCTTAATCTTGTGAACTACCTTGAAATTCAACATAAAGAAGAGCAAGACGTATCTCTTCCCTCTCAAGAAAGTAAGCTTTCTCTTTCTTTGTTTAATTATAGGCACTTCTTTTACTCCCAATCTCTCATTAAACGTGAAATCTTGGTTTCGATTACAAAGGGTGTAATTTTTATGTATATTTTTAAAATGTTACTCATATTCTCGAGGATCTCAGCGCTTTATGTTTTTTTCTATTAACGGTTTACTAATTTGTTATGGTCCCATTGAACCATAGGGCCTTCTTGCAATGTCTTTCATGAAATATGGTATCGAGCTCGATTCCTGACGAATGTATAGCATTCTTTTGTTGTCACACCATCGTGATACAATCGGGACCATTGGATTAAAAGGAAACGAACTCCAGTCTATGCACAACGAGACAACAACGAAGTGATGTGAAAGGCTGACCACACACCAACCAACTGAAATCCGTCTAATCGGCCATAATACTTTCTGGGTTGAAATAATAGAAAGAAAAAATAGTAGTGGTTATTATTCATTTAGCTATGCTATTAGTTGGTTGAGTTTAGATTTAGCGTCCCTCTCATCATCGAAGCTATATGAGACATGAACCTAGAGTGTGTGATCCGAACCACATGATCTCCAGCCGGAAATCGAACCCGGGACTTTATTAAAATCACTGATTCTACATAGTATAGGGGTTTGGAAAGAATTTAACCACTTTTCAAGAAAGATAGAAAACATTAAATAAAAAAGAGAGAATAAATGAAATATATTTTCGGTTGTATGATCGGAATGTCTGCTCTTATGTTTGCAAGGAAACCACTCTCTATAATGCAGCCAATGGATGAGCCGAAATCACGCGTATGACGTCACAAACTCAGTAATGTTCACGAAACAAACTGAGGTGCCCAGTCAGTCAAGATGAAGTGTATTGTTCAACAGGGTCGTTTGAAAATGCATCATGGAGACCACACAGTTGTGAGTGCTTACTCTTTACGAGCTCAAACTGAGACATCCTACTATCTAATCGCGAAAAACATCAACAGTGCATTTTCTTGCCTATGACTAGGAATTGATAAATGAGAACTACAGCAATCAACAAAAGTTATTTCTGATGAATTCCTCAGTAATATTGTGGAAGCGAACACTGGAAAAAATATGCGTACCATTGCAGACGAGTTGGACGTAGACTCTTACCAGTGACGTTCGGTGGCTTCCTGTAATCGATAAGGTGAAAAAGTTGGAGTGGGTGTCACACGAGTCGACACTGGGCGACAAGGATCATCATCTGGAAGTGTGCAGTTCTCTGAGTGTATTTAATAACCGGGAAGGTTTGCTACATCAAAGTGTCAATTGGATGAAAAATGGCTCTGCTGCGACAACCACAGACGGTCAGAACTGGTTGGATCGTGATCAACGTCCAAACTCACCTCTCCGCCCGCATCATGTTTTTCTCCATCAAGGTGAAACCGTCACTGCTAAACATTATAGTGGAGAACTCTATCAAATCACCGAAAACATGTCCACAACCATTCAGCAAAAAGTGACAAACGTGATATCTTTTTATTTCACGAAAATGAACTGTTACGCTCGAAGGATGGTGCAGACTCTCTATAAGTTGCAGTTGAAACCCTTCCTCGCCAATCATATTCTACTGTTCTACTGACGATTCTCCTATCGACTATCGTCTCTTCTGGCATCTTGATCAGTTCTTGGCAGGAAATCCATGACAATCGGGTGGTGCAATGTGCAATTTGCATATGCATATATACATATGTGCAATCGGGCGACACATATGTATATATGCATATGTGTATGTTGAGTCATGACGTCTGTCAGCAGTGAAGTACTTACATGTGTTTTTTTTTTCACCATCTTCAAAACAGATATATCGCCGTCGTTTCCATGTTTGGGTGAGTAGTAAATATGATTTGTAACAAAAATAATGCAAAGAACTAATCTCGTTTGGAATTTTTGGATTGATCATAAACTATGTTCTCATACTTTAAATTGGATTAGCTATAGGGAAACAAAAGGAACATTATGGGTTTTATAGTTTTAGTTCTTATAAAATTTTGCTTTATATTTTTAGTTCTAGTTTTCTTCCACATAATTCTAAGAATAGCATCTCGGTGGTATAATATTCTCTTCTGGCTTAAAGTATCGTACTTTAATCTCGGGCCATGCGTGTTCAAATTAATGACATTATTCCCGCAGATTCTCCTATTTTCTTCCACTTCCTAACTTTTCCCCCCAAAATACACTTGCGTCTATCAACTAAAAATTTTTATTCCATTTTCTTTCTGCAGCACAACTCGTCCCATGGAAAATATCTTGGGTAGTATATTAAACGGAATCTCCTTCTTTTGTATTTAGTCATATGATTGGTGTGAACCAGTCCATAATGCACGGTCATTTGGAAGCCCTTGTCAGTGTGCCTTTTGTTAGTGTTTCGTAGCTTTTGCAACCGGTATCTTCAATTATCTGGTGTATGTACTATAATCTAGGTCTTACCCTAGGATTCTCTTCCTCTCTAAATCCTTCTAGCAACCTTTTAACTAGTCATCATGTCTTCACACCAGACATTCCTCTTTTCTCGTATCTAATCCTTTTCAATATTTTCTGATTTGTTACTTTGTCCACTTTTGGAATTTGTTACTTTGGAGCACCACATTTCAAAGGCTGTTATGCGTTTCTTATCTATTTGGCCTAGCATCCAAGTCTCGCTACCATTTAAAAATAAAGGTAGTTAGCAAGCTCTTGTGAATTCTCGTATCAATATTACAGGAAGTAAATATATTATGTTTACTGTTAAAGGTGGCTTTAGCTTGATTTATTCTACTAACAACTTTTACCTTTTACATCTGGTGTTATCTTACAACCAAGGCACGTGAAAGCTGACACATTCTCCAACTTCTCAATAAAACATCTTAACTTTGTTTTGTTCTTGCTTGCTACCATTACCTTTATCTTAGCTGTCTTAGAGCAATTAATCTTCATATTATAATTTTTGAGTACTTCAACCAATCATATTAAGCATGGCTTCCTACTCTTGTTTACCTTCTGCTAACACAGCCTTGTCACCGGCACTTCCAAAGAAGTCCACTTTCTCACTCCTTTATTTATTATTATTATTATTATTATTATTATTATTATTATTATTATTATTATTATTATTATTATTATTATTATTATTATTATTTTACTTATTTTCTCTCGTAATTCGTCCATTCTATTGAATATATCCATTAAATGGAATAAGTGATGAAGAATCTTGCTTACACCTTACCGGGAAACTCGCAGGTTGTCTTACACCTTCTTGGTAGCATCTTCCTCAATATATTCGCCACATTTTATCACAGTAGTTTCATCTCTATACAACCGTTGTATTACCCGCCTATTTCTATAATTTACGCTCAACCTTTTCAGCATTCTAAACATTATTTTCCAATCAACTCGACCAAGTGACTTTTCCACATCGACAAAGGCAATATACGTATACTTATCTTTCGTATCCTGTTCTTCAAGATTAAATGCAAACCCAATACTCCTTCGCATTTCCCCTTCCTCTTCTGAATCCAAATTGATCATCTGAATGATAGATCACAGCTTTCTTTCAGTTGTTCATAGAACTTTGGCCGTTAGTATTTTCTTCACGTTACTGAATTCATGGTTCTATATCGTTCACATTTGACTCCAGACGCTGTTTTGCGTAAAGATACAGTAAGACACTTTTTAAAGCCTTTCAGAAGTTGTTCTATGGCATAGATCCTTTTGCACCTGGCGAAACAGATTATGTATTTGACAACCTGTGTCCTTGATAAGCTTTGTCGGAACGATATCAATACCTCCTTTCTTCTGTTTCTTTATGGTCTTGTCAAATTCAGCGCGCAGTATACATCTGAGCTTCTTCTTTCTTCTATACATTCTTCTTTCTCATCCTGAGCAATCTTATCTTCCTCTTTCAGCTCATTCCACCGTAGAACTTTTCGATGTACTATTTCCACTGAATAAACGTATAATACAGAGTACATTCTGTGAGTCACTTCAGTCAAACATAAGTATTCTTTGAATATTATATACATTCAGTACTGAATTTAGATATAGAAGAGAATATAATGAAATATTATATTGCTGTTAAACCTTACAAGCAATACACATCGTCCAATTAGTATATAAATATAAGTAAGGTTATTCATCAGTAATAACACTGGTCGGCAAAATGAAACTTTTTTTCGCTCCCACGAACGAAAAAAGGTGATTCCTATAGGTTTCGAGCTTCTGAGTTCGAATCCGTAACCTGTTTGTCTCCAGGACGTACCAGTTTTCAGGGAAGAGGGGGTGTTTCAATATCCGCCCAAAAAGATGCTATTCTCCACCCATAATAATTTGCACGTTATAATTTAAATATCAATATAAATTATGCAGATAAAATTGCATAAAAAGTTAAAGTTTAACACTTACGTGTCACTTGGTTTTCCTACTCCTCTTGTAATTACTACAGGGTGTCTCGCGTGTCACATTCCAACAGAAGTCTGTCAACATATTTACACTCCATTTACCACTGTAGCGCCTCTCCATGGTAGATATTTGCTGCTGAAACCTTTCCCCATGATCGTCAGAGACCTCCCCCAAGCTGTACATTTCAAGGAAGAAGTCCAGGTGGCAATGCAGGAAGTGTAACTTTAGGGACATATTACATCCCATGTTACAAAATGAAGTAATTAACCTGCCCACAATGTCTTTGTAATCAGGGAACTTATCATTTCCTAGAAAGTTACTGCACACTTCTTGAAAGACCTGCCAAGCCTCACTTTCCACTTCATTAAGCTTAGAAGAAAATGTAGTATCCTTAAAAACGTCTCTGATTTGAGGTCCCGTAAAAACACATTCTTTCACCTTGGCCTCGCTGAGTCTTGGGAATAGTTTTCTGAGATGTTTAAATGCTTCACCATCCCGGTTCAGGGCCTTGACGAAGACCTTCATGAGCCCTAATTTGATATGAAGGAGTGGTAAGAATATTTTCTCCGGATCCACAAGACGTTCATTAGCCACGTTCATCTCCCCTGGAACCAGTTGCTTACTTGGCGGCCATTTTGTGATGGTGTACTGATCTTTGGCTCGACTACCCAATGACACAAGAAGCAGCAGTGCTTTATGTAACCTCCTTGTAAACCGATGAGGATGGCAATAACCTTAAGGTCAGCGCATACAGACCACTGGAACTGTTCGTACTTTATTTTCTGCAATAGGTTTCGCATGTTCTCGTATGTTTCTTTCATATGTACAGCATGAGCAATAGGGATGGCTGGCTTTTCATTGCCATTGTGTAGTAACACTGCCTTGAGACTTATCCTAGAGGAATCTACAAATAGCCTCCAATCTTCAGTGTTGTAGTTCAACTTCAGTTGTCCCATAAGCGATGGAATGTCACTGTAATACACCAAATCACCATCCTTTGTAAAATTAGGAACTAGGTTCACCTCTCTTTTCCTATATATCGATATATTCACATCTTGGTTTAGTAGATTTTACTGTTGAAGTCGTGATGCAAGCAACATGGCCTTAGACTTGGGAAGGTTTAAGTCTCTGATCAGATCATTCAGCTCTTCCTGACTTATCACATGTGATTCATTAGTGTCAGGCACTGGAGCGTAATGCGGATCTGACTGTGTACTCGAAGATTGTGCAACATCCTCACAAGCAGGAGGTTCTTAATCGGATGAAACACTGCACAGGGTGTATGAGTCTGGTGGTACGGGTACAGGCAGACAAACATCATGTTTCACAGGTCTCCTCGCGCAATCCAAGTTAGGATACTGTATTTTATGCTTCTTGTTTTTTGAGAAACCTTTTATATTAGTCAAGCAGAAGTAACAGTCTGAAACATGATCACGGGGCTCGCGCCAAACCATAGGTACGGCGAACGGCATCGATTTATGTGTACCTTTCAACCATCCTGTGAGAGTACGCGCACATGAGTTACAACTTTGTTTCAGAGCCCAGACGCGATCCTGGTCGCCGATTTTACACCCGAAGTAAAGATGGTAGGCTGTCTTCAGGAACGGTGACAATGGCCTACTTTGTCCCTTGCAAATCACTTCCCCACATATGTAGCAGAATGAATCTGTCGAATTGTTGCAAGTTCTCGACATGTTCGTTTAACACAAACGTCAATATTTCACGCAGGAATATTTTTCACGTACGGTATACACAGACACAGCGTAACACCACCTTCTAACACGAAGATCAACTCGAAACTGAAATGTTTGTTTCTCACGACAACGTGGTGTATGTCTTGGCGTCTTTTTTCAACAATCTGTCTGTCGTCAAGACAAAAGGGAGCCGACAAATTATCGCAAGTTGATTACGAAACCTTTCTCTGTCAATAACGCCTAGGTTTTAGTGTATGCAGTGTGGAACGACAATAAATCTTTGCAACCCAAGGGGAGGGGGTACGTTTCCGGGGGATCGTGAGCTAGAGAAAAGAATGTTCCTGGAATGTAGTCTAGTAACAGTTCTTGGATTAAGATAAAAATTCAGAATTATGCACTCCAATCACGGAAAACACATATTAAATACGAAAAATACGATTTTTCTGTCAATTATGGAAACAGTACCCCGCCAAAAAAAAAAAAAAAAAAAAAAAAAAAACCTTACGTGCTGGAACTTTCTTGATGAGATATTCGTAATAAGCATCTCGAAATCTATCCGGTACACCTTTTCACCCTCCTAAAAATTCAGAATTATGCACTCCAATCACGGAAAACACATATTAAATACGAAAAATACGATTTTTCTGTTAATTATGGAAACAGTACCCCGCCAAAAAAAAAAAAAAAAAAACTTACGTGCTGGAACTTTCTCGATGAGATATTCGTAATCAGCATCTTGAAATCTATCCGGTACATCCTTTCACCCTCGTGAGAGGATTTTCATGCCGACCAGTGTAATAATCAACCATAATATACAAAATTCAGTGGTGGTTGATGTAGTAACAAAATATAGTAAACTTCGTAATATTACAGAGATGACGAACCTTACCCCGAGCTGACACTCACTCTTTTTCTTTTCTTAAAATATATAGTTTAGCATATAAGTCCATATGTTAACTAATATTACTGAATACTTTGTACTAGGTACATATTTAAGTGTTCTGTGGTAAAAGGGTAAGAGATCATGGGCTCAGTTTTATAAAATGATAATATTTATTTCAATATCATAATCACAATTTCTCACCATCTTCTTTGTTCGTTAGGGTATAGATGTGAAATGTAAAATTCAAACAAATAAAATTAGTTAACATTAAAAAATAATTTAACCGAACGAAGTATTGAGAGTACGAAAGAGGTTGAGAAGTAACAAAAAAGGGAATAATCTACAGATATAGTTATTTAGGGCATTATTGTTTAATAACTTGATCTAGCCTGCAGAAAACTACTCTTTGTACTTATAATGTTTGAATTTCTCAAAATTTCAGTCTATGTTAGTAAATAAATTATAATCATAGTGAATAGAGTGGATTGTCCATACATTGAACTACAAATCCTTTAAAACATTCAGTGATTTACTATCCTGGTTTGAAAAAGATTTGTTCGTGAAAAAATAAATTTATCTTTTTCTCTTGGTTTTCTTTCAACGCTTTCAATTATAATCTGCATTAGTTCTTTGGCCCTTCTGATGATAGTTTGTATTTGGTAACCTTCGTAAAATAGTATATAACACATAAATAAGCAAGCAATTGTTAATTTTTACATGTATGCTATATATTATGTATGGTTTGAATTAAGAATAGATTCCTATTGTTTCTATTTGTTTCTCATTATAAATTTTCTTAAATAGTTCTGAATATTTGGCGAGTTAAATCTATTTCTTTTCAAATTTTCAGATCACTAGCGGTATGCAGAACTGATTTTAGGTTACGTAGCTTTGATTAAATGGGGTGGTCGGATCAATGGGTGGGTGGGGATAGTGTACCATCAATCTTCAGAGACTTCAAAGGGTCAAAGGTGAAGATTGATGGTGGCTGGATTAACAGACAGGGGAACAGGCAGTGGAAGGAGGGCGTTTGGGCCGCTGGGCAGACGGTTGGATGTAGTTACGTCTTTTTTTTTTTTTTCAAAATCGGCACTTTACATATTGATCTTTTTTTTTTCTTGGATGGCATTAGATTGGGTGCGTGGGATGTCTTACAGAGGCAATGCCAATTAAATCTAAGAGACATCCCAATTAAGAGGCAGACTGGTATTACTCTGACACACACACATCTACACATAAACATATACACTTACGACACCACTTCCATGCACGCATACACACGTACATATATATAAATATATTAAACTACACGCCCCCCATCTACATCACTAACACCCCCACCCCCACAAATACCTACCCATCCACACACACACACACACACACACACACACACATATATATATATATATATATATATATATATATATATATATATATATAGATAGATAGATAGATAGATAGATAGATAGATAGATAGATAGATAGATAGATAGATAGATATAGATAGATAGATAGATAGATATGACACACACACATTTTGGCTCGGGAGATCCGGGTCCGATTCTCGGCAGGAGCTCAAGTGATTTAGATCTAATGTTAAACTGTAGTCCATGTCTCATATAGCCTCGTTGCTAACGAAAGAATGCTAAACTCAAAAATCTAACACACACACACACACATTTGACACTGCGACACCCACATCCATTACGTCATTTCTAGAAGATACTTGTTGAAGAATCCTGAGAATATTCAAATAATCCTAACTTTTTCGATGACTGTGCCTTACAGTTTCTTACCAACAATAATCAAACATTAATATCATTCCAATCGCATCTATAAATAGCTATGAATTTATTTTTTAAAAGTAAGTCTGCTTCTTACAGTTTTTCTCTCCATTCCTAAAACCGTACAAGGACACCATTCAATTTACATAATATAGAGAAACGATGTCGTAAATTAGTCTTCTCTTTCATCAACCAAATTCCATAAAGGACGTATAAATCATAACCTGTTTTGATTTTAATTTGAACTTCGGAAACAGTGACAACCGTCTGGTTCTTTTTTTTTTTTAACCAAATCCAGTGTTATTCGTATCATTATGTTTTTACTATGCATTTGTTATCCTTTTTATTATATTCTTTATAATATCTATAATTTATTTTTTCGTTCTCTCTCTACAACTTTTATTCCAAATGAATTAGGTGTTTAGTGTTATCTTCTTTTGTTTCAATTCCTTTGATATAATCACTTTTCTATAATTTATTTTCCAATTCTTTTACTTCCTGAAGCTTCCACCATACCTTTCTTTTAATAATAATCATTTGTTTCTACATCTTTTTATCAAATTTCTATCTCGCTCTTCTTTCATTCCCAATACTCTGTTCTTTTCTAACTATTCGTTTCATTTACTCCGACATTCACTATAATTCAATAGTTATGTTGGAAATAAAATACTACTCATATGGTTATATCCATAGATATGTCCTTGATGTACTTCAATATTATAAAGCTTATTTTTAACTTTTATAGCTGGTATGAGCTTTTGACTTTTCAATTTACAGCCAGTGTGCCATACAGACTCATACGAGCTTAATTCAATCACTGTCTCTATCATCTCGTATCGTAATCTCGACTTTACATATTTCTACTCATCAACATGTGTACTACGCATAATGACACCCTTTCATACGTAAAAGTTATATACATAGTAACAACTTCTTATTTTCAAGTCTTTTTCTTTCTTTCTTAATGACTGATACTACGTGAGACGTGTATCTATAGCTTAACATGAAATCGAAACCATTTGATCTTCCACCGATAGTGGAACCGGAGACACCTGCAATTTGTAGAGATTTTTAAACTTTTTTTTTAGTTTAACGTCCCACAATTATGCACTGAGACTAAGAAAGACGGTGATGATGAGATAGATGATAATGATGGAATGACGAAAGTGGGAGGAAACGAAAAATCCTGAGAAAATCCATGCACACGGTGTTTGTCCATCATATAGCTTACTTGGCTGGAGCTGGGGTTGACCCAAGGACTTACGCATCAGAAGTGAGCGCTCTAGCACTAAACCTCGCCGCATTCTTTTACATAAATACACTACACTACACTGATATTTTCAAATACGCGCCCTCTAGCACTTCAGTTCGTAAGTAAAAGGGAATACCCAAACCAACCAGAATTGCAACACAACATGCACGCATTTTGTGGTTACGGAAAGCATGTCACTAGTCGAGTGGCGTCACCTCTGTATGGAGTTGGAATTGTTTATCATTGATATTGCATTGTGTATGTTCCTGCTCATAGCGTCCAGTGTGATATATGACTACAAGGACTGAAGGGTGAGCCTGAAATTTCGCTGTTACTCGACGACTGTTACATTTCCCTGATGAGTTCATCCACTTTAGCAACATGCTGGCCTGTAACACGCTTCGGTGCACCATCCTGCTTGTCATCCCCGAGCTACGTCCGTTCTTCGCGAAAGCGCTTGTTCTACTCATGAACTTTGGACGGTGATATACTGTCTTCTTTTCTCTTTTATTCTTTCTCTGCTTATGTGGGATCGATATTTTTGAAAATTTGATTCCGCCTTACTCAGTTGCAAACCCCAGTCTCTATTAACCTCTTTTCTTCTAAGTTAGGAGTTATACAATCTATCCATCTTCCTTTTGGTCTTTCTCTTCCTCCTTTGGCTTCTGCTTCCCCATTTTCTTAACAACATAATCATTCTTTTCTCTCATAATATGACTATACCACTGGAATCTTCTCTCTCATAATTTTTATTTATTTATTTATTTATTTATTTATTTATTAGATATCTCAGTCTTTTTAAAGCTATCTGTTATTCTTTCGTTTATGATCTTGTCCAACATTGATCTTTTTGGTAACACCACAATTCATCTGAGCATTTTCGTATTGGCCACGTCTAGTTTCTTCTCCTACATCTTTTTTGATTTCCGAAGTCCCTGTTCCATACAATATTGTGAGTCTTATTATGCTTGTAGGCTCTTCCTTTCACCATGAAACTTACTCTTTTATTGCAAACAAAACCTGAGATCTTCTTCCATTTCATCTACCCCATCTTAATTCTCTGCTCTACTTCCACATCTAAATTACTATTCTTATTCACTGTGGAACCTAGGTATTCAAATCTGTTTACTTTCTTTACAACCTGTCCTTCCATCTGTACGGTTTCGTATCCATCTCCTCCAAAGTTCATATATTCAGTTTTCTCCACACTGGTTTCTGATCCTCTATCCTCAAAGGTCTTTTCCACTGTTCCAACTCTTTTCTGTTGATATTATATTAAACAGTGTCATCCGCATATAGCATACCCCAAAAGTGATTGGTCTTTCATACCTTCCTTATATGTATTTTGGATGAGGCGAACAAATTTTCTGGTACAACTCTACTTCTTATGAATCTTTAAATCTCTTGACGCGATATACAGTCAAAGATTTCTTCAGGTGGAAAAACACTACATGTAGTTCTTTCTTGTTTTCTTGATATTTTCCCATCGTTTGTTTAATTGCAAAAGTCATACCTGTTGTTCTTCGACATCCATCAATCTGAATTATTCCTCTCCTATTGATGTCTCCTCCCGAAGCCATCTCTCATGGATTCTTTCCCAAATCTTCATTTTATGGGACATTAGCTTAGTCCCACTATAATTATCGCAGCCTTGAATATCTTCCTTCTCCTTGAAAATAGGTATTATTATACTCTTCATTCTTTGGGGTATTCTTTCTTCGGCAAATACCCTGCATCAAATTTAACAATAGACTTTTTCTTCTTCGCCGAGGCATATCCATATTTCCACAAATATTTCATTCGGGCCGGTTGCGTTCTTATTCTTTGTTTTGAGTACCGCTAATGTTACTTCTTTTTCCCTTATGTTGTGTTCAACCCCTTTGTTTAGTACACTGTTCTTCGAGATTACTTTCAAGTTCTCTTCATTTAACAGCTTTTTATAGTAGTCTCTGATCTTCTTTTGACTTTATTCTTCCTGTGTACTTCTTCTTTTTCATTCTTTATCTGTAAAATATCAGAAAAATATTCTTTCTTCATCTCGTTCCCTGGCTATCTATAGGAGTTCCCTCTCATTTTTACTAGTTTAAAGTTCTTCGTACACTTTTCGCTAGGCGTCTGACTGCTTGTTCTACTCTGTTTTTAGCTACTGTGTTAAGTTTCCAGAATAGTTCTCGATCCTCGTTAATTTCTAATTTATCGCATTTTACTTTCACATCTCCTTTCTCTTTGATTGCTGTCTGAACGTCTTCATCTCACCACCAAGTGTGTTTATTTACTAGAGCACCTTTCTCTGAAGTCTTACATAATACTTCTTCCCCTATCTTTTTAATGAATACAGTATTTATCTCCCACCATTTGCTGGCACCTTTCATAAGTTGTATTTTGTGTAGTAAGCTTCTTTAAACTCGCACCTTAGATTTGGATCTATGAATTTCTATTACTTAATGTTAGCTCTAGTTCTCTTAGCGATTCTTTTCATTTTGCATTAGAATTGCAATCAAGTACTAAGATTCTGTGATGTACTGCTTCTTTGTGGTTGATTTTACAATTCTTTGCAAGTTGTCTTCTGCATAAGAAAGAATTTATTTGGCTCTCCCTTGTTCTGTTTTTATATGTAACTAATTGCTTTGTATTCTCTTGGAATAATGTGTTACATATATAGATAGTATAATCACATGCCTGTGCAAAATTTAATATTCTCATCCCTTTCTCTAGCATTCCAACCTTCGTGGACTTTCGAAGATATAACTCCTCCTCTGTATCAACATACCCGTTTAGATTGCCAATTATTTTTCCTTCCTTTGTTATGTTCACTCCAAATCATTTGACACTAATTGTTTTATCACTCCTATTTGCACTAACTACACATTGAATTAGCTCACTAGTAAGGACAATTTCTGCTCTCATTTCTACCTTGTTGAGTTGCTCCACCATACAGTAGTTTATATCTACTTAGGTTCTTCGCTGTATATCCTCTCCATCTTGCTTCCTGAACAAATAGTGCTTCTATTCTTCTTCTTGCCATTAGATCTGCCATTTTCCTTCCTCTTTCGCTCATTGATCCCACATTTAAGGTTCCTATTTGTAAATGGAGTAGCTTGTTGAACAGTTCTCGCGCATTACTTGGTAGCCGTTCCTCATTTCTTACAGGAGGCAGGCTCTTACGCGTCGCTTCCGGAGAACACTATCATTTTCCTAGGCAAAATGTTGGTTTTGACTAGGCAATATGTTTTTACGTCCGGATGCACTTCCTAACGCTAATCCTCACCATTTATTCGGGCTTTGAATCGGCACTAATTATACTGGTATGCACCTCCAGTAGTTGGTTTAAAAGTGATATTCAGCTTTCCCCATAAATCCTTTCCATCCTCTTTATTCCTTGTGGTCATACATTACAATAATCGAAGAATATTAAGAGTAGGAGGATACACAATGTAGTATCAAGAAGGAACCACTTCACAAAGACTGACGCTACTCATGACATTGGCGAGGAAACCCCAAGCTATAATGTCTAGCGGCACATTCCGTAACTACAAAATGTATCCATACTGTGTTGTAATTCCGGTTACTTTTGTGTACCCTCTCCTATTGCTGATTGTTATATGAACAACTAGCAGCGTTCACCCCGCTTCGCTGCGGTCACCCCGGAACGCAATAAACTTTGTTACTTAGATAATTTTTACTTTTTCGCTTTCAAGTGATATGATAAAAACCATAGAAGATTGCACTAATGTTAACATTATATCGCCTGTCATTTATGTTAACCCGCCCCGCTTCGCTGCGGTCACCCCAACCCGCCCCGCTTCGCTGCGGTCATCCCGGAACGCAATAAACTTTGTTACTTAGATAATTTTTACTTTTTCGCTTTCAAGTGATTTATAGCGCCTGTCAGTTATGTTAACCCGCCGAGTCACAGGGTCATGCGGGTTGCATATAAATACGTTTATTTTTATACCTATGATGAACTAATAACAAAGGATTTGTACGTATGGACACCTGAATGGTCAATTATCTCAAGACACTGGTAATTGAAAATTAAAGTGATATGATAAAAACCATCTAGGGTCCACATCCTAACAACCCCCCAAAAATGAAAGAAATCGCTTCAGCCGTATTAGCGTGATGAGCGGACAAAGGATTTTTTGTACGTATTGACACCTGATTGGTCAATTATCTCAAGACACTGGTAATTGAAAATTAAAGTGATATGATAAAAACCATCTAGGGTCCAAATCCTAACAACCCCCCAAAAATGAAAGAAATCGGTTCAGCCGTATTAGCGTGATGAGCGGACAAAGGATTTTGTGCGTTCTCTTTTATATATATAGATTACACTTACACGACACCATACCTTACCTGTCTCTCCATATGTTATGTATGTTTCTTCATAGCTTATGGCATTTTTATCAGCGCCCTAACACTTGGTCTGATGCCTACATTTTCATCTGACCCGATGTCCTATGGCCCAGATGTCTCTCCTGAAGTTTTCGCGCTCCTCTGTCTGTCTTCCCCCTATCTAGCCATTCTTTCAGCCACCCCATTGAAGCTGAAGGAGGAAAGCTGTTCTAAAATTGGCCTAATGAAAAGGAATCCTGAAATAAAAGCAATGGAAGAAAAGAAGAGGATCAATGTCCAAGAGAGGAAATACCCTTCAATTAAGAAGATAAGTTATGCTAGAAGAGATTCGTAATTTAAAGCCAAGTTGAAATGATAATCCAAGGAGAGGGAAGAAGATCAGCGAAGTACTAGTGAATGGAAAGCTGTATCATCAATAGAATGAAAAGATCATTTAACTCAAAATTGGATATATTTGCTTGTCAAGAATATCAATTATCTAATATATTTATGTTTTATAAATAAATATGTCTTTGCTTTCAATTCAATGTGTCTATTTTAATTTCTTCAGCTTGTTTCTTAAAATATGTTTCTTTGAGATATGTTTTAACGGTGTTGAATACCTGCGCCATCTTTGTTTTTAGCCCAGTGATTTTTACGGGGAAATATTGTTTCTTTGTTTGAAGTGAAATTTAATTTTTAGTAGTATTATTGTATTGGTTTCTCTTTGAAATCTACTTAACTTGTGAAAATTAAGTTTTATAATACAACTAGCTGAACCTGCGCTGTCTACTCAGCGCATCCTTCTGGTATGACCATGAATCTCCTTCCCACTGTGCATCTCTTACTCACACAAGTAAAGGATAGGAGACTTGCAAAGGAAGTGAATTGCTATGTATAAATTTTGCAGTGAGTTTGTGTCAAATTTCTAGAAGTAACACGATATCAAGTGGCTCTAAATGGATTCGGCTCTAAATGGATTCGATTCTAGAAGATCCGGTTCCGGAGCCGGGTTTTCGGATCCAGGTTTAGAACCGATTTCCAAGATCCGGTTCCGGAACCAGGTTTTCAGATCCAGGCCTGGATGCGGTTCTGAAAACCTGATCTGCAAGAACCGGTTCCGGCGAAACCAGAACTTTCTGGCCATCCCTACGCTAAACCCGAGCTGCTGACAGGCTGTGAACAGTACGTATGCTAGATGAAATGGTGAAAGCGACAGGCAGGATAAGGCGCGGCTGCTATTTTTTTGGAATGATACCTTATTAGTTTAAGCCATGCCATTTATTTTCTCATTTTTTAAATTTATAATTTATTATTTTTATTACAAAAGAAAAAGGAAAAACACAAAGTTCGTCATGCAAAGTGGACTCGCATAATTGAGAATAAAAAAGAAACGTGCTGAGAATAGAACAAAGAAACAAATAAACAAGCAAACAAACAAACAAAAAACAACAATTATTTAGTATACTCACTACTTTTTGATTTCCTGTTGCTCACCATTTTTGTTCAATATTTATTAATTGTTTCTCCCCTGTGTTTTCATTTATCACATATTCCACATTATATAAATATAACACAACACAAAATATAACATAATTTGGACTATAAAACTATTTGGACAGTCAAATTCTTCATATATCACCCTCTGAACAGCTAGTTGGCCGTTGAGTTATCTGATGAAGATCGATGTTTGTTGGAGGTATGCAAAGAAGGCTTATCCAATAAATCAAGTACCTTGCCGTCGATACTACTGTGTTTTGTTTTTGGAGGAAATCGGTAACTTCCAATGACTGGATCAGAGACGATAAATATGTGGAGCAGATCGTTATTTGTATTAGTTCTTGATGCAATCCTCGTTAATAATTCCCTGTATTACCTGTGGTGCTTATTTCTGGTCTCTTGTTCTTCCTCCGAAAGCTCGCCAATAGGAAGAATACAAGACGAGACTTCTTCATCCTAGTTCCTCTCTGGGGAGAGGCACTTGAAAGTTCACTCACAATTGAAGCAGAATCCCTCTTTCCTTTTTGTCTAAGTTTTAGTTAAATGGCCAACGACAGTTCCTCGTGACTCGTTTCTTCAATGAGAATCTTCACTCTACGTTTCTTTGAATTTTGGCTGCAGTCACTGAAGAATTTTTGTGGCATTCCAACATGACCTTGGAATGTACTAGGCTTCAATGTCATGAGGTCAGGGAATTGAAAACTTCCTTCAAGCCAGGAGGAATTATTTTGCAGAAAACGTTCGAGATGTTTTGATGCTGTCTTCCACTTCACTTCAAGTTTGTGACTAAAAGTCCTGAGTGTCGCCTTAATAGATGATAAATCATAATCAGATAATGGGGAGTAGCCAATTGATTGCTCAACATGCGTCAGTAAGACATCAAATCTCGTTGAACTTGAATTCTGTACACATATCTCAAATAAAGTGTGATAGGGAATTTGTAGCGCCATTGTAATTAAACACCAAAATCCTTTAAGTGCGCAAATTTCCGCAACAACTCTTTTCACTTTTGAAAACTCTGAATTCTCAGCAATAACTTACAATTCAACACTGGAATAATGCGAAATAATATACTAAAACTCACAGCTCTTTTTTTACATTTCAATATAATTGTGTCTTTAACCCTTACAGTTTTCCGTACCTTTTTTCAGAACGAAAAAAATGTTTTGAAACGAAACACTACAATTCAGAACAGACGTAATATGACCACCAATACATGACCACTTTCCTTTTGTTGTTACGTGACTCGTGTGATTCACACTGGGCAAGCAAAGTCGCATCACAGATTTTCGAACGCGCACTGCGAAACCACGAGCAGGTTTGGGCTTCTCTATGGCCTAGATTAAATAACAGAATTGGAAACAAATGTTGCTTTGATAAACTGAGGTTATTCTATTATTGGAATAACTAGCAGTTATATGTATATTAATAACTTGGAAAAATGGATTTTGTCGTCCTAGATCATCAAAATGTCACACTGTGCGGCGGCCGCTTGTCTCACTTGGCTAAACAAACTGGGTAACTGGCAAACTCATTGGCTAAACAGGCAAACTCGCAATCTCATTTGGCTAAATATCCACTGGTGGACCAACATTTTTTCTGGGGGGCACAAACGGTCTGGGCGGGGAGGGCACAAACGCGTAGTCCTCTTTGCAGTGTTTTGAAGGTGAACTTTGTGCCACCTTTACAGGTCTTTGAGGGCTTTCGAATCCAGATCTGGAAACTGTTCTTAAGATCCGGTTCTGGAACCGGTTCCTAAGATCCGGATCGGGAAACGGGATTTCGGATCCAGGTCTGAAACTGGTTCCTAAGATCCGGTTCTGAAACCTGTTCCGGGACCGGTTCTGAAAACCGGATCTCCAAGAACCGGTTCCTCGCGAAACAGGTTCCGCCGGAACCGGAACTTTGTGGCCATTCCTCTTTGGAGTTGAAAGCATACAATAATAGGTTTTGCTATTCATATTTAAGCAAAGCGCCTGCAATGTCCGTCAACCCACCATACGTAACTTCTCTAATGGTTGCCTAACCGTAGTTACGGTCTGCAACAATGTTAATCTTATGGGCTCAAAATGTCCGCTAAAATGTTGAATAGACCAATAACGATACGGTTTTGAAAATTTGAATGAGAACTGGACAATCTATACAAAATTTGGAATCGACTAGTGAAAAAACGTCATGTTTCTAGCACTTATGGTTTTCGAGATCTCATTGTCGAAACGATTGACATCAAACATATAAACCTAGCATTTTAATATGTAGATTAGCTGAACTTCCGCTTTCTACACAGCGTATCATTCGCATATGAGCATAAATATCCTTCTCAACATCAGTACATGTCCCTTTACAGGCACAAGTGAAAGACGTCTTCATTTTAAAAAAATCGGCAAGGCATATCATAAAGGGGAGATTTTATAGATTATTTTTTCTCAACATCTCGCACAGTTTTGCAAGATTTGAGCCTACTGTTGGTTGGAGTTTCTAATTCATGCATGACCAGTCTTTTCTTTCTTCTTGCATGCAGCATGTAATAAGCAAATACATTACATACACAAGTAATTATAATGGTAGTTATGTATGGTGTTCATTGGGAAAAACACTCCAAAAATAAAGATTCATCTTACACTGGACAAATGGTTATCTTTCCTTTTTCATTATTATTTGGCCGTGAAACACTAAACACCTGAGACATATGCAACCCCTATATACAACACTGTGGTGATGGAATGTATAATACTTAGGATATGATGCTTTAGTTTGTTTTTAATTCCAACCCTTCCAGTGTACCCTTAACAATGTAATAGAGAAATAATGACCATGTTTTTTCTTAATATTGAATTAGAACTGGACAATCTACGCAAAATTTCCAATCGATCAGTGAAAACGTCGTCTTTGTAGAGCCTGTAGTTTCCGAGATCTCATTGTCGAAAGGATTGACCACAAACATATAAACGTTCACAACATATAGTTTAAAAGAACTCGGAAGATGGAAGCACAATTCACATACATTGATATTAGAGAAGGCTTATTAAAATACAAAGTTTTTGAATAATAATCTTAAAACATAAACTTTATGAAAAAGATCTAGTGAACTAATTTATTTAAAGTACACATACTCAAAATGTTTGTCTCTGTTAAATGTTAAATCACGTAACCGTAAATGAAAGATTCGAAAGCTAAAGTTATTGATTGGAGCTCAGTCGCTTTTAATACAATTATTTGGTCTACAACCTTCTGCCACTTATACAGGTCCACATGCTCACTTTTCCATAACATCTACCAAAACAGATCCAGAATGGCCATCTCTGTAAATACAAAACCCATCCAACAACCTTTCTCATGTTCTCAATCACCATGGCAGTCACCTTCCTCTTTCTTAACATTCGATCTCTTCTCACTCACAAAGCAATTTTTGAACAACTTCTCCGAGAGGAAAAAGTACAGACTTTTACCCTAAATGAAACTTATCTCAAACCTACCGATTATATCCGCATTCCTCAGTTTCAATTACAATGTCATGACTGTCTTAGACCTTATCAACGAGCAAATGGTGGCACAGCAATTGGAACCTATCATACTATTCCTGTGCGCCCTCATACTTTCCTAAAACCACATGATCTCCCAGAATATTCCACACAAATCTTCGTACAAAAATCATTATTCTCTGTATGTCACGCCAGGTCACTCGATTCCCTACGAATCTTTTTAATGCATTGACAATACGTTCAGACATTATATAATCAGGGCAGACATCAATATTCATAGTCGCCCACGTGCAGAGAAACAACATTTTCAAAACTATATTTCCAATATTCTAGCCGTCGACTACCATCATATACCATCGCAATCACGCTCAATAGCAATACTTCACCCGACATAGTTATCAGTACTCCTTCTCTGACTATTCACAATCTCCGAGTTCTACCACCTTTCGGCAGCTATCATGCTGCGATACTCCTTGATCTTATTATCACCACGCACCCTAAAACACAATCCCCGCCGATTCACTTCTTTGATTACACTCATGGAAAATGGGCTAATTTTCAAACCGACTTCACAATTTCAATACAAAATATACAGGAGCCCAGTACTTAAGAAGAACTCTATAACCTTGTGGTCCAAATCACAACATACCTTGACACAGCCACCAAAAACAACATCCCTCTTCGTATACATCATCCACAGAAACCTCTAATACCCCCACAATATCAGTCTATCGTTCCTGCGTCTAGACGCTCTTTCCATGACTTCCAACGTACACGTAATCCTATATCATTAGAACATCATCGTCGCTGGAATCGTTGCTCCACAATTACCTAGATGCCTATAAACGAAAACGTTGGATCTCAGCCTACAACACTCTATCCACTACCTCGCACCATACCAAATTCTGGCAAACATTTCATCAGTTAACTGGAAAAAACCGTCATACTTCATACCCTATCTTTTCACATAACAACCCTCTTCAAACCGATACTGACAAAGCAAATGCTTTCGCCTCTTTCTTTCAAGACATTTTTACCCCAACCGTACAACCACTTCATCCAACTCTCACCAGCCGTGTGGAACATCTTGCAAACCCGCACGCTCCCCAACTCCAACCCAATCTTCACCACCAACTTACTGCTTCCCTCTTAACGATCTCATAACTCCTGAAGATATCTCTTCCACCATCCGATCAAAACGAAACACGTCCCCCGGCCTTGATCACATTACCTATAAACTCATCAAACCATCTCTTCCCATCCTCTTTTCACTTCTCGCAACCATCTACAACTTCATTCTTCGCACCGGATTTTACCATCCCCAATGGAAAATATCAAAAACTCTCCTTTTCATCAAACCAAACAAACTCCTACTGCACTCTCATTATACCGACCCATCCAACTAGCATCAGTCCTTAGCAAAATCTTCGAAAGCATCTAGTCAGCCGTTTGCATACCCATCTTTCTGACCATAATCTCATCCCACTACATCAAGCCGGCTTTCGTCCACATATTAGTATTTCTGACCAGTTTCTGCGCCTCACCACTGCTATAACAATTCATTATAATACCTCAAAACCATCTTGTCTGTTACTATTTGTTCTGGAGAAGGCTTTTGACAAAGTTTGGCACGCCGGCATCATCGCAAAACTTCACTCTTTCAATCTTCTTATCTCATACATCCGATGTATATATTCTTTCCTATCCAATCGTATGGCTTATATTAATATCAACCAACCCCTTTCCTATCCGATCTTTCTTCACTGTGGCGTCCCTCAGGGATCTGTCCTTTCTCCTCTTCTATAATTCTATATGTCGCCGACATGCCCCCTCTCCCACCAGATGTCTCAGTACATCAATATGCAGACGATACCGCTTTTCTTGCCACATCTAATACTGTTCAAAACATAAATAGAATACTCCAGCAGGCAATAGAAGCCTTTACCTCCTGGTGTTCAAAATGGCGCCTTACCATCAATTCTCTAAAAACACAAACCCTTATTTTTCTCCCACCTCGTTGCTGCTCACGAATCCATCCCATTGCTTCACTTCTTCACATTCATGTAAACGGCACTTTCATCCGCCCATCATCACAAGTTACCTACCTTAGGATCATTGATTCTAAACTCAGTTGTAAACCCCACCCACAGAAGATTGGATCACAGGCAACGAACCGCTTAAACCTAGTGGGCACAACCTGGGGCTTACATACCGACACAGCCATAACGACCCATAAAGTATTCCTCCGACCTGCTTTCACACATGGCCATATCTGCTGGATCTCTGCCCCTGATGAACCATATAATAAACTCGCCATCTCCGAAAGACATGCTCTCCGACTTGCTTATCGTATCAAACTACCAGCACTGACTGCCGACCTCTATCGCCGAATCAACTTTCCAACCATAGATCCACACTTAGAAACACTTCGCACTAAATATATTACAAAAGTCGTTGCAAAAGGAAATCCGATATTCCTAGACACCTTTCAACAAGACATAATACATGATACGCCCCCACGTCACCAAGCCATTCCTCTACATCTTCTCACTCTACTATAACACTTTAGACGACAATGACCGACTTTGCCATTTACCATCCACCTCATCTTAGTCCATGCATTTATCCATCTCTGCACTAGTATTCCATCAATGTTGCTAGCAGCGCGCTTCATCTGTCTTCATCAGCCCTGTGACGCCCCAGGGCAGAAGATAACCATTCACTCATCCATACTAGCATAACCCTTGTGTCTGTGACGTCCACCTGCACTTTACCTCATCTCTCATAACATACCAATAGCTCGGCCTCGAATTACAGCAATAGTGAATAATAAATGCCACCTACCTACTGCAAATTGATGTCTCCAAGGATATATTAAGAAATAAATGATGCCCACAGCTAAGAATGAAATAAAATAAAATAAAATAAAATAAAATAAAATAATGCTCCTAACCCTCAATGCCCCCTACAAATAAAGATAACTCCCCATACCTATAATTCTCGTCCCGAGGAAAGAGCGTAACCCTTTGACCGGCTTAACCCCCCAAAAATAGTTTTTAATTGCTATTGTAGGATTTTAATAGATAGATAACTTTAATATTTAACTAGCTGAACCTGTGCTCTCTACACAGCGCATCATTCACATATGAGCTTGAATATCCTTCTCATTCCTCACATCTGTAAATGTCCCTTTACAGACACAAGTGAAAGACGTCTTCATTAAAAAGAAATCGACAAGGGGTATCATAAAGGGGAGATTTCTAGATTATTTTTTCTCAATATCTCGCACAGTTTGCAAGAACTGGACCTACTTCCGGCTGGAGTTTCTAATTCATGCAAGACCAGTGTTTTTTTCTTCTTGCATGCAGTATGTAATAAGTAAATACATTACATACACAAGTAATTATAATGGCAGTTATATATTGTGTTCATTGGGAAAAACACTCCAAAAATATTCATCTTACCTGGGACATATGCAACCCTATATACAACAGTGTGATGTTGGAATGTATAATGCTTAGGATATGATGCTTTAGTTTTTTTAAATAAAAATTTCAACGCCTCCAGTGTACTCTTAAAAATGTAATAAAGAAATAATGGACATGTTTTTTAAATATTCAATTAAAACTGGACAATCTACGCAAAATTTCCAATCGATCAGTGAAAACGTCGTCTTTGTAGAGCCTGTAGTTTCCGAGATCTCATTGTCGAAAGGATTGACCACAAACATATAAACGTCCACAACATATAGTTTAAAAGAACTCGGAAGCTGGAAACACAATTCAATTGCATTGATTTTGGAGAAGACTTATTAAAATACAAAGGCTTTGAACAATAATTTTAAAACATAAATTTTATTAAACAGATCTAGTTAACTAACTTATTTAAAGTACACATACTCAAAATGTTTGTCTCTGTTAACGTGAAATGACATATAACCTTAAATGAAAGATTTGAAAGCCAAAATTATAGGTTGGAGCTCAGTCGCTATTAATGCATACTGAATCAAGGAGCCTAACCTCTCTTGTGTCAGTTAATGTGATAGCTAACACCAAGTGTTGCAATATGCATTTGTGAGCAAAGCACATATACAACACTTAGAGCAGCGTTTTCCAACCTTTTTAAACTTGCGGCAGACTGCGGGTGTTACTTGGATTCTCGCGACACAGTTATAGATATTATTCTTTGCAAATATAAAACACAGTGGTATGTTTTCTGTGATTATTGATCTCCTCACAAAGGAGAAATCTAGATCACTGGTTTTCCCCCGCGGTAAATCATTATGTTCATTTTTCTTTCTAATTTAAAAATAGAAAACAATTGCAATGAAATATTGGACTCAGATTTTTAAAATGAGCTTTCTTTTTAAAAACTGTATCCAACCTTAGATCACTAAATAACGAACGAACAAACAAACCTTTTATAGCTACTTTTAAAACACAAATGTAGGTAATTTGTCGAAAGAATTGAATGATATTATAAATTTTCAAGTTACGAAATAGTCTGCAACAATAAAGAAGCACTAATGGTCATAACAATGATAACAAGTACTTTTTACAACATTAGAAATGTATAGAACAGTAACCAGGTATGAAATTTAAAATTGTAGGTACATAGTAGATGTTCATAGTAATGTGAAATATAAAATTTTTCCTACGTTTTGCAATTTGATTGCTATAAAATTAATAATTTTGTTTCGATTCCAAGCGGCACACCAGCGGCCCATTCACGGTACACCAGGGAAACGCTGACTTAGATTGACAGAAGTTTTTACTTTCGGAGGGTAAACTTGCTTTTTGAACTTCATTTCATCATCTTTTCTTTCACATTCATCTTCATTTGGGCTTCGGCCCTAGGTTACCTTCTTACGATGGTGGACTCTGGCATCACTAATGGGCAATCAATTCTCGGTAGACATATAGGATTACCAGCCTCAGTTCCTACAAACGCAAGCATTTCGCTTGCTCAAGCTGCACCCGTTGGACCTTCCAGCTGCACTAGGCATTTCTCATGGGAAAGTCAACCGGTAGCGAGTACATCTAGGGATAGACACCCATCCACTGATTCTTCCCAGTCTGCAAAAAGATTCCGCGGTGGATCCCGTTCTACTAACATTCAAGCAATTCATGTCGACAACGCCATGGACACGGGACCACCATGTTCAGAATCATCAGCAGCTTTTCTCGGCAGAACTCCAGACCCGGTTTATAACTTTCTCCTTACTGATTTTGACTCTAAATACACACATCCGAAGATTATCTTTCTGCGTATCATTAAATACGTCCAACGTGCTAATGTTGAGCAAATAGTTCACACTAGAAATGGCTATATCATCAAGTCATAAGATCCGAATTTTGGCACCTACTTGAGAAACAAGGCATCCTACGAAATCTTTGGGAAAACTGCCAAAGATACTAAGAAAACGGATTCTAATATCAAACAACCTTCCCTTCCGAAGAAGAAAACAAAGCTGTATGTGGTCATTCGTAGCGTCCTACCTAAATGTACAGATGAAGAAGTTTGTGAACTTATTTAAGAGGGGATAAATGTTGACAAATAAATTCGTATCAAGAATAATTCAGGCCCTACTTATATGGTTCGGGTATTATCCCAAAACCAACAAGCTATTGATCACTTATCAGCCTACAGTGCACCAATTTACAAAAAGATCCATAAGGTAGAACCGTCAAAAACTACTGGACCAGTGCCTATCAGATGTGAGAAATGTCAAGTTTATAGTTCTCATTTTACAAACTCCTGACCCTTGTGAACCTGGCCCCCCCACCTCTCGGTACAAACGATTTCCGCATATCAATAAAAAGTACTTCGTTTGTACCGGTTTGTACCGCAAATATTTTTGTTTGTACTGTACTGCAGTATGAGAAATTAAGAAAACAAAGTGGGGGGGCCAACTTCACGCAGCCCCCCCACATTGTCCTAGGATCGATTTAATTGGCTCATTTGAAAGGTTTTCGTTTGTACCGGATTGTACCGTAGTTTGTTTCGTTTGTACCGTTCTGAATTATGAAAAATTAACGAAACAAAATGGGGGCCCAGAACAAACAGGCCCCAAATCACGACTTAATACACCTGGTACACATGATTTTTGTATGTCATATGAAAGTACTTGGTTAGTACAGGATTGTACCACAAAGAGTTTTATTTTAGCCGTAATAGATTATGAAAAATTAACAAAACAAAATTGGGGGGGCTGTGTGAACCTGGCCCCCCCACCACGTAGTACAAACGATTTAGTTGGCTCATTTGAAAGATTTTCGTTTGTACCGGATTGTACCGTAGTTTGTTTCGTTTGTACCGTTCTGGATTATGAAAAATTAACGAAACAAAATGGGGGCCCAGATCAAACAGGCCCCCAAATCACGACTTAATATACCAGGTACCCATGATTTTTGTATGTCATATGAAAGTACTTGGTTAGTACAGGATTGTACCACAAAGAGTTTTATTTTAGCCGTAATAGATTATGAAAAATTAAGAAAACAAAATTGGGGGGCTGTGTGAACCTGGCCCCCCCACCACATAGTACAAACGATTTAGTTGGCTCATTTGAAAGATTTTCGTTTGTACCGGATTGTACCGTAGTTTGTTTCGTTTGTACCGTCCTGGATTATGAAAAATTAACGAAACAAAATGGGGGCCCAGATCAAACAGGCCCCCAAATCACGTCTTAATATACCAGGTACCTATGATTTTTGTATGTCATATGAAAGTACTTGGTTAGTACAGGATTGTACCACAAAGAGTTTTATTTTAGCCGTAATAGATTATGAAAAATTAAGAAAACAAAATTGGGGGGCTGTGTGAACCTGGCCCCCCCACCACGTAGTACAAACGATTTAGTTGGCTCATTTGAAAGATTTTCGTTTGTACCGGATTGTACCGTAGTTTGTTTCGTTTGTACCGTTCTGGATTATGAAAAATTAACGAAACAAAATGGGGCCCAGATCAAACAGGCCCCCAAATCACGACTTAATACACCAGATACACATGACCTCTGTATGTCATATTAAAGCCCTTGGATAGTACCGGATTCTACGGCAAAGAGTTTTACTTTAACCGTAACAGGTTATGACAAATTAAGGAAACAAAATTGGGGGTCTGTGTTAACCTGGCCCACCACCATGTTGAACAAACGATTTAGTTGAATCATTTGAAAGATTTTCGTTTGTACCGGATTGTACCGTAGTTTGTTTCGTTTTTCCCGCCGTAGATTATGTTAAATTAACGAAACAAACTGGGGTCCCAATTCAAGCAAGCATTCTAATCAAGTTTTAAAACACAGGATACATATGACTTTCAAGAAATTTGAATTTGTCATGGCAAGTCAACCTGGCCCGCACATGTTTGTTTTCTTTCCAATTCGAATCAAAACGTCACCAAAAATTTGTACCCAATATGTATCAATTTATTGCATCAAAGTTAGAATTTGTACCGCCATCAATTTCGAGGAATTTGAATTTTTAATGGCGCGTCAGGCTGGGCTGGAGAACTTATTTTCCTTTTCAATTCGAAGCAAAAAACTACCAAAACTTGTACCCAATATGCACCAATCTGTACCACAAAAATTGAAAATTGTACCCCGAATATTTTTTGAAAAAATTGAACTTTTGTTGGGAAGTCAATCTGGACAGCACAAGTCATTTTTCTTCTCAATTCCAACTAAACCGTTACCAAAATTTGTACCCAATATATACCAATTTGTAGCACCAAAATTATAATCTGTACTACCACCAATTTCGACAAACATGAATTTTTATTGGCGGATCAAACTGGCCCGCACAACTCTTTTTCCTTCGAATTTGAATCGAAACGGCACCAAAAATTTGTAACCAATATGCACTATTTTTTTATTACGAAAATTACAATTTGATCCCGCATGAGTTTCGAGAAATATTAATTTTTGATGGTGAGTCAAACAGGCCCACTCAACAAATTTTTCTGTTCAATTCGAATGAAAATATCAAAAAATTTGTAAGAATTTTTACTCCCACCAATTTCTACAAATTTAAATTTTTGATGTGTCACGCTGGCCTGCACAACTTGTTTTTCTTTCCGATTCCAAGCAAGGCGTTACCAAAAATTTGTACGCAATTTGTACCACAAAATTTAGATTTGTACTCCCACCAATTTCGAGAATTGTGAATTTTAGACGGCGGATCGAAGTTACCCTCATAACTTATTTTTCTTTACAATTCGAATCAAAACGGGACCAAAAATTTGTACCAGATCTGTACCAATTCATACCACTAAAATTAGAATTAGCACCCGCATCAATATCTAGAAGTTTGAATTTTTGATGGAGGATCATGCTGGCTTGGGCAACTTATTTTTCTTTCAAATTCGAATCAACACGGTATCAAAAAATTGTAGCCAATATTTACGAATTTGCAGTATCAAAATTAGAATTTATATCCCCACCAATTTCGAGAAATACGAATTTAGATATGCGGGTTAGACTGATCCGCACAACTTATTTTTCTTTAAAATTTGAAGCAAAACTGTACCAAACACCTGTACCCTATATGTAACGATTTGTACCGTCAAAATTATAATCTGTACCCTCACTAATTTCGACAAAAATGAAATTTTCATATATAACGGGTGAAGCAGAGCCGAACAACTCTTTTCCCTTCCAATTCGAATCAAAATGGCACTAAATGTTGGTACCTAATATGTACCAATTTGTACGATTTGTACGACGACAATTAGAGTTATACTTCAACTAATTTCGAGAAATTTGAATTTTTGTGGAGGAAAAATTTCTCCTCCACTGCTTTTTTTCATTCTAGTTCGAATCGAAACGGTACCAAAAATTTGTACCCTATATGTAGAAATTTGTATCAACAAAATTAGAATTTCTACCCCCACTAATTTCGAGAAATTAGAATTCTTGATGGTGGACCAAATATTTGTACCCAATATGTACCAATTTATACCACCAAAATTAGAATTTGTACCTCCACCAATATCGAGAAATTTGAATTTATGTTGGCGGTTCAAGCTGCCTGCATAACTTGCTTATCTTTCCAATTCGAATCAGTACAGTATCAAAAATTTGTACTCAATATGTACCAATTTGTACCACCAAAATTAAATTTGTATCCCCAGTTATTTCGAGAAATTTGAATTTTTGGTGGCAACGTCAAGCTGGTCCCCACAACTTATTTTCTTTTCAATTCGGATCGAAATGGTATCGAAAATATGTACCTAATATGTACCAATTTGTACCACAAAAATTAGAATTTGTGCAACTACCAATTTTGAGAAATTTGAATTCTCAGTGCTCGATCCAACTTGACGTCGAAACCTGGCTCGGCCAACACATTTCTTTTATTAATTCGAATCAAAATGTTACCAAAAATTTGTGCCAAATAGATATTAGTTTGCGCCATTTATAAACACCGAAGACAAAATTATTTTAATATTTTTCTACGGTGTACCAAATGTTAGAAAGAATAAAGGAAAGCATTATCACAAAACAACTTGGTTGGGGAAGAGAGAGTCAAACATCTACATAAGTTGGGGACTCCAAAATATTTATGAGTGGGTGATTTTTTTCTCCAACCATTTGTGATCATGGATAATATTAATTTTTATTATAAAACTCATTCAGAGGATCAGTTCTGTGAAATCGTCTCTATCCACTCATATCTCCGTTTCGAAAACAGAGTCTAAGTTCTAATTTTGCTTATACAAATTTTTACAAATTCAGTTACCATCAATAATACACTCCAGAGTTAAAATGTTTAATGGAAATAGTAACAAATTCATTTGCGAAGTAGTGATGTCGAATTTAAAAAAATGCGTTTCTCTGGTTTACCTTGAGATCAAATAGATACACACATTTGAGTAAGCATTTCAGATTTATTGAATTGGTGCAGGTACAATGTAATATTTTTTTGTTACAAATTGTCTAAAAAATTTGGACAAATTCATATGAATTCTGAATAAGCCTTTGGCCTGGAAGAGTTGACTTGGTGATAAATTGGCCCTTCGTTGAATAACAATTTCTAATCTTTATTCGTACATGATTTTGCTCATGCAAATCATAAGCAAATTTCCGTTCCGTTTTTATGAATTGCGGGGAAATTTGTTTGCACGTTCTCGTTCGAATCGAATACTATTTTGATTGAATACAAAAAAAGGATTGCCATGCCCAGGAAGATTGCAATGAAAATTTAAATTTCTAGAAATTGGTAAGGTTGGAAATTCTAAATTTGAGAGTACAAACTGGTACATACTTGCCACAAACTTTTGGTAACATTTTAATCCGAATTCATAAACCAAATGTGTTGCGCGAGCCAAGTTTCGACGTTAAGTTGGCTCCAGCATTGAAAATTCAAATTTCTCCAAATCGGTGAGGGTACAAATTCTAATTTTATAGGTAGAAATTGATACATATCGAGTACACATTATTGGTACCGTTTTCATTCGAATTGCAAAGAAAAATAAGTTATACGGGCCAGTTTCACCCGCCACCAGAAATTATAATTTCTCGAAATTAGTGGGGGTACAAATTCTAATTGTGGCGGTACAAATTGGTACATATTTTGTTCAAATTTTTGGTGAGGTTTTGATTCGAATTTGAAACAAAAATAAGTTGGCAGGCCAGTTTGACCTGCAATTTAATTCATATTTCTTGAAATTGGTTGCTGTACAAATTCTAGTTTTGGTGATACAAGTTGTTACATATTGGCTACAAGTTTTTGGTACAGTTTTGATTCGAATTAGGAAGCAAAAAGTTTTGTGCTCGCCAGTTCAAGTCCTTCGAAAGTTCCTCAAGTTCCTCGAAATTGATGGGGCTAGAAATTCTAAGTTTTGTTGAAAAAGTTGAACATATAGGGTACAAATTTTTGAAAAATTTTGATTAAAATTGGGAAGAAAAATAAGTTGTGTGAGCAAGTTTGACCTGCCAACAAAATTCTGTCTGACGTGACTTGCCACGCTCCACGAAATTTCTTGGGATATAAATTCTAATTTTGGTGTTACAAATTGGTACACATTGGGTACAGAATTCTGGTACCGTTTTGATTTGAATTGGGAAGAAAAAGTGTGCAAGCCTACTTGACTCGCCATTAAAAATTCAATTCTCGCGAAATTGGTGAGGGTGCAAATCATAGTTTTGGAGGTACAAATTGGTATATATTGTTTACAAAGTTTTAATACAGTTTTCATTCAAATTAAAAAAAAAAAATGTGTTGTGTAGGCCAGTTGTGGTCATGCTGATCCACTGATCCTTCATTACATCCCAATTTTGTCGAAATAAGTAGTGTGTACAAATTCTAATTTTCATGGTACAAGTGGGCGCATAATGGGTACCGTTATGATTCAAATTTTTCGATACCGTTATGATTCGAATTTGAAAGAAAAATAAGTTGTGCAATCCAGTTTGACCCGCCATCAAAACTAAAATTTCTCGAAATTGGTGGAAGTACAAGTTCTAATTTGGTGGTACAAATTGGTAAGTATGGGGTACCAATTTATGGTGTCATTTTGATTCGAATTGGAAAGAAAAATAGTTGTGAGGCTCTGCTCCACCCGTTATCAAAAATCCAACCTTTTTCGAAATTGATGAGGGTACAAACTTTAATTTTGGCGTTACAAATTTGAACATATCGGGTAAAAATATTTGATACCGTTTTGATTTGAATTTTAATGAAAAATAAGTTGTGCGGGCCAGTTTAACCCACAAACCTAAATCTAAATCAAACTAAAACTCATTGTGTTACAATCCGCTACTAAAAAAGTACCTTCATAAGACATACAAAACTCATGTGTACCCGGTGTATTAAGTCGTGATTTGAGGGCCTGTTTCATCTGAGCCTCCATTTTGTATCGTTAATTTTTCATAATCCAGGACGGTACAAACGAAACAAACTACGGTACAATCCGGTACAAACGAAAATCTTTCAAATGAGCCAACTAAATCGTTTGTACTACGTGGTGGGGGGGCCAGGTTCATACAGCCCCCCCAATATTGTTTTCTTAATTTTTCATAATCTATTATGGCTAAAATAAAACTCTTCGTGGTACAATCCTGTACTAACCAAGTACTTTCATATGACATACAAAAATCATGGGTACCCGGTGTATTAAGTCGTGATTTGGGGCCTGTTTGATCTGGGCCCCCATTTTGTTTCGTTAATTTTTCATAATCCAGAACGGTACAAACGAAACAAACTACGGTACAATCCGGTACAAACGAAAATCTTTCAAATGAGCCAACTAAATCGTTTGTACTACGTGGTGGGGGGGCCAGGTTCACACAGCCCCCCCAATTTTGTTTTGTTAATTTTTCATAATCTATTACGGCTAAAATAAAACTCTTTGTGGTACAATCCTGTACTAACCAAGTACTTTCATATGACATACAAAAATCATAGGTACCTGGTATATTAAGTTGTGATTTGGGGGCCTGTTTGATCTGGGCCCCCATTTTGTTTCGTTAATTTTTCATAATCCAGAACGGTACAAACGAAACAAACTACGGTACAATCCGGTACAAACGAAAATCTTTCAAATGAGCCAACTAAATCGTTTGTACTACGTGGTGGGGGGGCCAGGTTCACACAGCCCCCCAATTTTGTTTTCTTAATTTTTCATAATCTATTACGGCTAAAATAAAACTCTTTGTGGTAAAATCCTGTACTAGCCAAGTACTTTCATATGACATACAAAAATCATGGGTACCCGGTGTATTAAGTCGTGATTTGGGGGCCTGTTTGATCTGGGCCCCCATTTTGTTTCGTTAATTTTTCATAATCCAGAACGGTACAAACGAAACAAACTACGGTACAATCTGGTACAAACGAAAATCTTTCAAATGAGCCAACTAAATCGTTTATACAACGTGGTGGGGGGGCCAGGTTCACACAGCCCCCTATTTTGTTTTCTTAATTTTTCATAATCTATTACGGCTAAAATAAAACTCTTTGTGGTACAATCCGGTACTAACCAAGTACTTTCATATGACATACAAAAATCATGTGTACCAGGTGTATTAAGTCGTGATTTGGGGCCTGTTTGTTCTAGGCCCCCATTTTGTTTCGTTAATTTTTCATAATCCAGAACGGTACAAACGAAACAAACTACGGTACAATCCGGTACAAACGAAAATCTTTCAAATGAGCCAACTAAATCGTTTGTACTACGTGGTGGGGGGGCCAGGTTCACACAGCCCCCCAATTTTGTTTTCTTAATTTTTCATAATCTATTACGGCTAAAATAAAACTCTTTGTGGTAAAATCCTGTACTAGCCAAGTACTTTCATATGACATACAAAAATCATGGGTACCCGGTGTATTAAGTCGTGATTTGGGGGCCTGTTTGATCTGGGCCCCCATTTTGTTTCGTTAATTTTTCATAATCCAGAACGGTACAAACGAAACAAACTACGGTACAATCTGGTACAAACGAAAATCTTTCAAATGAGCCAACTAAATCGTTTGTACTACGTGGTGGGGGGGCCAGGTTCACACAGCCCCCCAATTTTGTTTTCTTAATTTTTCATAATCTATTACGGCTAAAATAAAACTCTTTGTGGTAAAATCCTGTACTAGCCAAGTACTTTCATATGACATACAAAAATCATGGGTACCCGGTGTATTAAGTCGTGATTTGGGGGCCTGTTTGATCTGGGCCCCCATTTTGTTTCGTTAATTTTTCATAATCCAGAACGGTACAAACGAAACAAACTACGGTACAATCTGGTACAAACGAAAATCTTTCAAATGAGCCAACTAAATCGTTTATACAACGTGGTGGGGGGGCCAGGTTCACACAGCCCCCTATTTTGTTTTCTTAATTTTTCATAATCTATTACGGCTAAAATAAAACTCTTTGTGGTACAATCCGGTACTAACCAAGTACTTTCATATGACATACAAAAATCATGTGTACCAGGTGTATTAAGTCGTGATTTGGGGCCTGTTTGTTCTAGGCCCCCATTTTGTTTCGTTAATTTTTCATAATCCAGAACGGTACAAACGAAACAAACTACGGTACAATCCGGTACAAACGAAAATCTTTCAAATGAGCCAACTAAATCGTTTGTACTACGTGGTGGGGGGGCCAGGTTCACACAGCCCCCCAATTTTGTTTTCTTAATTTTTCATAATCTATTACGGCTAAAATAAAACTCTTTGTGGTAAAATCCTGTACTAGCCAAGTACTTTCATATGACATACAAAAATCATGGGTACCCGGTGTATTAAGTCGTGATTTGGGGGCCTGTTTGATCTGGGCCCCCATTTTGTTTCGTTAATTTTTCATAATCCAGAACGGTACAAACGAAACAAACTACGGTACAATCTGGTACAAACGAAAATCTTTCAAATGAGCCAACTAAATCGTTTGTACTACGTGGTGGGGGGGCAAGGTTCACACAGCCCCCCCAATTTTGTTTTGTTAATTTTTCATAATCTATTACGGCTAAAATAAAATTCTTTGTGGTACAATCCTGTACTAACCAAGTACTTTCATATGACATACAAAAATCATAGGTACCTGGTATATTAAGTTGTGATTTGGGGGCGTGTTTGATCTGGGCCCCCATTTTGTTTCGTTAATTTTTCATAATCCAGAACGGTACAAACGAAACAAACTACGGTACAATCCGGTACAAACGAAAATCTTTCAAATGAGCCAACTAAATCGTTTGTACTACGTGGTGGGGGGGCCAGGTTCACACAGCCCCCCAATTTTGTTTTCTTAATTTTTCATAATCTATTACGGCTAAAATAAAACTCTTTGTGGTAAAATCCTGTACTAGCCAAGTACTTTCATATGACATACAAAAATCATGGGTACCCGGTGTATTAAGTCGTGATTTGGGGGCCTGTTTGATCTGGGCCCCCATTTTGTTTCGTTAATTTTTCATAATCCAGAACGGTACAAACGAAACAAGCTACGGTACAATCTGGTACAAACGAAAATCTTTCAAATGAGCCAACTAAATCGTTTATACAACGTGGTGGGGGGGCCAGGTTCACACAGCCCCCTATTTTGTTTTCTTAATTTTTCATAATCTATTACGGCTAAAATAAAACTCTTTGTGGTACAATCCGGTACTAACCAAGTACTTTCATATGACATACAAAAATCATGTGTACCAGGTGTATTAAGTCGTGATTTGGGGCCTGTTTGTTCTGGGCCCCCATTTTGTTTCGTTAATTTTTCATAATCCAGAACGGTACAAACGAAACAAACTACGGTACAATCCGGTACAAACGAAAATCTTTCAAATGAGCCAACTAAATCGTTTGTACTACGTGGTGGGGGGGCCAGGTTCACACAGCCCCCCAATTTTGTTTTCTTAATTTTTCATAATCTATTACGGCTAAAATAAAACTCTTTGTGGTAAAATCCTGTACTAGCCAAGTACTTTCATATGACATACAAAAATCATGGGTACCCGGTGTATTAAGTCGTGATTTGGGGGCCTGTTTGATCTGGGCCCCCATTTTGTTTCGTTAATTTTTCATAATCCAGAACGGTACAAACGAAACAAACTACGGTACAATCTGGTACAAACGAAAATCTTTCAAATGAGCCAACTAAATTGTTTGTACTACGTGGTGGGGGGGCAAGGTTCACACAGCCCCCCCAATTTTGTTTTGTTAATTTTTCATAATCTATTACGGCTAAAATAAAATTCTTTGTGGTACAATCCTGTACTAACCAAGTACTTTCATATGACATACAAAAATCATAGGTACCTGGTATATTAAGTTGTGATTTGGGGGCGTGTTTGATCTGGGCCCCCATTTTGTTTCGTTAATTTTTCATAATCCAGAACGGTACAAACGAAACAAACTACGGTACAATCCGGTACAAACGAAAATCTTTCAAATGAGCCAACTAAATCGTTTGTACTACGTGGTGGGGGGGCCAGGTTCACACAGCCCCCCAATTTTGTTTTCTTAATTTTTCATAATCTATTACGGCTAAAATAAAACTCTTTGTGGTAAAATCCTGTACTAGCCAAGTACTTTCATATGACATACAAAAATCATGGGTACCCGGTGTATTAAGTCGTGATTTGGGGGCCTGTTTGATCTGGGCCCCCATTTTGTTTCGTTAATTTTTCATAATCCAGAACGGTACAAACGAAACAAACTACGGTACAATCTGGTACAAACGAAAATCTTTCAAATGAGCCAACTAAATCGTTTATACAACGTGGTGGGGGGGCCAGGTTCACACAGCCCCCCCAATTTTGTTTTGTTAATTTTTCATAATCTATTACGGCTAAAATAAAACTCTTTGTGGTACAATCCGGTACTAACCAAGTACTTTCATATGACATACAAAAATCATGTGTACCAGGTGTATTAAGTCGTGATTTGGGGCCTGTTTGTTCTAGGCCCCCATTTTGTTTCGTTAATTTTTCATAATCCAGAACGGTACAAACGAAACAAACTACGGTACAATCCGGTACAAACGAAAATCTTTCAAATGAGCCAACTAAATCGTTTGTACTACGTGGTGGGGGGGCCAGGTTCACACAGCCCCCCAATTTTGTTTTCTTAATTTTTCATAATCTATTACGGCTAAAATAAAACTCTTTGTGGTAAAATCCTGTACTAGCCAAGTACTTTCATATGACATACAAAAATCATGGGTACCCGGTGTATTAAGTCGTGATTTGGGGGCCTGTTTGATCTGGGCCCCCATTTTGTTTCGTTAATTTTTCATAATCCAGAACGGTACAAACGAAACAAACTACGGTACAATCTGGTACAAACGAAAATCTTTCAAATGAGCCAACTATATCGTTTGTACTACGTGGTGGGGGGGCCAGGTTCACACAGCCCCCCAATTTTGTTTTCTTAATTTTTCATAATCTATTACGGCTAAAATAAAACTCTTTGTGGTAAAATCCTGTACTAGCCAAGTACTTTCATATGACATACAAAAATCATGGGTACCCGGTGTATTAAGTCGTGATTTGGGGGCCTGTTTGATCTGGGCCCCCATTTTGTTTCGTTAATTTTTCATAATCCAGAACGGTACAAACGAAACAAACTACGGTACAATCTGGTACAAACGAAAATCTTTCAAATGAGCCAACTAAATCGTTTATACAACGTGGTGGGGGGGCCAGGTTCACACAGCCCCCTATTTTGTTTTCTTAATTTTTCATAATCTATTACGGCTAAAATAAAACTCTTTGTGGTACAATCCGGTACTAACCAAGTACTTTCATATGACATACAAAAATCATGTGTACCAGGTGTATTAAGTCGTGATTTGGGGCCTGTTTGTTCTAGGCCCCCATTTTGTTTCGTTAATTTTTCATAATCCAGAACGGTACAAACGAAACAAACTACGGTACAATCCGGTACAAACGAAAATCTTTCAAATGAGCCAACTAAATCGTTTGTACTACGTGGTGGGGGGGCCAGGTTCACACAGCCCCCCAATTTTGTTTTCTTAATTTTTCATAATCTATTACGGCTAAAATAAAACTCTTTGTGGTAAAATCCTGTACTAGCCAAGTACTTTCATATGACATACAAAAATCATGGGTACCCGGTGTATTAAGTCGTGATTTGGGGGCCTGTTTGATCTGGGCCCCCATTTTGTTTCGTTAATTTTTCATAATCCAGAACGGTACAAACGAAACAAACTACGGTACAATCTGGTACAAACGAAAATCTTTCAAATGAGCCAACTAAATCGTTTGTACTACGTGGTGGGGGGGCAAGGTTCACACAGCCCCCCCAATTTTGTTTTGTTAATTTTTCATAATCTATTACGGCTAAAATAAAATTCTTTGTGGTACAATCCTGTACTAACCAAGTACTTTCATATGACATACAAAAATCATAGGTACCTGGTATATTAAGTTGTGATTTGGGGGCGTGTTTGATCTGGGCCCCCATTTTGTTTCGTTAATTTTTCATAATCCAGAACGGTACAAACGAAACAAACTACGGTACAATCCGGTACAAACGAAAATCTTTCAAATGAGCCAACTAAATCGTTTGTACTACGTGGTGGGGGGGCCAGGTTCACACAGCCCCCCAATTTTGTTTTCTTAATTTTTCATAATCTATTACGGCTAAAATAAAACTCTTTGTGGTAAAATCCTGTACTAGCCAAGTACTTTCATATGACATACAAAAATCATGGGTACCCGGTGTATTAAGTCGTGATTTGGGGGCCTGTTTGATCTGGGCCCCCATTTTGTTTCGTTAATTTTTCATAATCCAGAACGGTACAAACGAAACAAGCTACGGTACAATCTGGTACAAACGAAAATCTTTCAAATGAGCCAACTAAATCGTTTATACAACGTGGTGGGGGGGCCAGGTTCACACAGCCCCCTATTTTGTTTTCTTAATTTTTCATAATCTATTACGGCTAAAATAAAACTCTTTGTGGTACAATCCGGTACTAACCAAGTACTTTCATATGACATACAAAAATCATGTGTACCAGGTGTATTAAGTCGTGATTTGGGGCCTGTTTGTTCTGGGCCCCCATTTTGTTTCGTTAATTTTTCATAATCCAGAACGGTACAAACGAAACAAACTACGGTACAATCCGGTACAAACGAAAATCTTTCAAATGAGCCAACTAAATCGTTTGTACTACGTGGTGGGGGGGCCAGGTTCACACAGCCCCCCAATTTTGTTTTCTTAATTTTTCATAATCTATTACGGCTAAAATAAAACTCTTTGTGGTAAAATCCTGTACTAGCCAAGTACTTTCATATGACATACAAAAATCATGGGTACCCGGTGTATTAAGTCGTGATTTGGGGGCCTGTTTGATCTGGGCCCCCATTTTGTTTCGTTAATTTTTCATAATCCAGAACGGTACAAACGAAACAAACTACGGTACAATCTGGTACAAACGAAAATCTTTCAAATGAGCCAACTAAATTGTTTGTACTACGTGGTGGGGGGGCAAGGTTCACACAGCCCCCCCAATTTTGTTTTGTTAATTTTTCATAATCTATTACGGCTAAAATAAAATTCTTTGTGGTACAATCCTGTACTAACCAAGTACTTTCATATGACATACAAAAATCATAGGTACCTGGTATATTAAGTTGTGATTTGGGGGCGTGTTTGATCTGGGCCCCCATTTTGTTTCGTTAATTTTTCATAATCCAGAACGGTACAAACGAAACAAACTACGGTACAATCCGGTACAAACGAAAATCTTTCAAATGAGCCAACTAAATCGTTTGTACTACGTGGTGGGGGGGCCAGGTTCACACAGCCCCCCAATTTTGTTTTCTTAATTTTTCATAATCTATTACGGCTAAAATAAAACTCTTTGTGGTAAAATCCTGTACTAGCCAAGTACTTTCATATGACATACAAAAATCATGGGTACCCGGTGTATTAAGTCGTGATTTGGGGGCCTGTTTGATCTGGGCCCCCATTTTGTTTCGTTAATTTTTCATAATCCAGAACGGTACAAACGAAACAAACTACGGTACAATCTGGTACAAACGAAAATCTTTCAAATGAGCCAACTAAATCGTTTATACAACGTGGTGGGGGGGCCAGGTTCACACAGCCCCCCCAATTTTGTTTTGTTAATTTTTCATAATCTATTACGGCTAAAATAAAACTCTTTGTGGTACAATCCTGTACTAACCAAGTACTTTCATATGACATACAAAAATCATGTGTACCAGGTGTATTAAGTCGTGATTTGGGGCCTGTTTGTTCTGGGCCCCCATTTTGTTTCGTTAATTTTTCATAATTCAGAACGGTACAAACGAAACAAACTACGGTACAATCCGGTACAAACGAAAATCTTTCAAATGAGCCAATTAAATCGATCCTAGGACAATGTGGGGGGGCTGCGTGAAGTTGGCCCCCCCACTTTGTTTTCTTAATTTCTCATACTGCAGTACAGTACAAACAAAAATATTTGCGGTACAAACCGGTACAAACGAAGTACTTTTTATTGATATGCGGAAATCGTTTGTACCGAGAGGTGGGGGGGCCAGGTTCACAAGGGTAAACTCCTGCCCTAACCAACCTAAATGTGCTTTGAACAACATAACACTAGGTTGTGTAAAAACCAACAGCAACCTCCAAAATGTGCCACGTGCGGAGACGCACACCCCACTTACAACTATCGCTGCAAGGCAAAGCCTCAGGCAGAACCTACTTGTCCAGAGGTTACAGCACCCCTCCGAAGTTCTGACAAACCAACGCCACCAGCGCAATCAATCTTACACCCTGTCAGTGTTGATGATCTTCGCTGTTTGACTATAGTGCTTCAAAACATACTGCCTTTACAACGTGATCATATCCTTCGCACTATTAGTGACACAGCTAAATCATTCTTCAATATCAATCTCCAAGCTACCTACTCCAGACAATATGATCATTTTCAAATCGCACCACTTGAAACAACCGTATAAAACCATGGCACTCGTATTTCTCATTATGGCAATTATGAATATTCTATTTCTTAATATACGATCGTTTCTACAGCATAAACTTCTACTGGAACAGCTACTGCTAGAGGAACACATTGATCTATTTGCATTAAATGAAACTTCACTCAAACCTACCACCACAATACGTCTACCAGGTTATCAAATATATCGCCATGACTATTCAGGGCATGGCACAAGAGCACATGGTGAGGTCGCAGTTGGGTTTTCCCCTAAGATATCGTTTCGTCAATATCATCAACAGATTTTCACCAATCATCCGGAGTATCTTCTTTCGTCAACATATTACCCATCCCTTGTTATCAATATTGCTACAATCTATATACGGCCGCGACACCCGATCCCATTTGACTTTCTTCATTACATAGCACATAACTTCAAAAATGTCACAATCTTGGCCGATATGAACATTCATATTCGAGGCGACCGAGAGAAACAATACTTTTTTGACTATGTAACTCAAAATTTGAATTTACATGTACATCGTTTACCTAGTCATTCACGACCAATTAGTCAAACAACGCCCGATGTAGTGATAACGTCTCTTAATCTGTTTACATTATAGGCAGTGATCATGCACCAATTAAGCTATCGTTGACTAGGGGCCGTTGCCCACAGTCTAAAACCGAATACTGTACTGTCAAACGATATGATCGAGCAAACTGGAGCACATAAGGCAGAATATTGATAGAGATATTACGGATATTGCTGCACCGAGTAGCGAACACGAATAATATAATACTCTCACTCATCTTACTGGCACCTTAACAACAAAGTCACGTGTAAGTATTCCTGAAGACAAAATTGCCACCTCAATATTTTGCACTTCTAAAGCGCTCACGTCAACACATTAGAGAATATCACCGAAGTGGTAATGAGGAAGAGCTCCTTTACCACAGGCAATGGCAAAAAAGCGCACTTAGGAACTACCTTATTGCATACGAACGGAAGCACTGGATTAGTACTTGCAACAAACTGCGAGACGAAGTACATCCAATCCGATACTGGAAGAAATTTCACCAACTAACGGGTAAAAGTACAATAAATACGTATCTGCTACAACTTAATGGTGTGCCACTTCACACTGGTATCGATAAGGCAAATGCTTTCGCTGACCAATTACAGACAGTTTTTACTCCATCAGAATCGCCTTGCCGTGATGAGCGGATTGATCTCTCCATAATCTGTTTTCTACAACCTTCTACATCACATCACATTGATCACAATCATCCTCTTACAAGGCCTATTACACCGACTCAATTTCATTCAGCTCTTAGCAGAAAACGAAACACAGCACCAGGCATGGACGGCATTTCTTATAGGATGATAAAAGAATCACTGGTCTCTTTTATCACTTTGTTAATTTCCGTTTATAATTTCATCCTCTCAACTGGTTATTACCCATTACAGTGGAAGGTTTCAAAGTATGTATGTTCCATAAACAAAATAAGCCCATTCATGATGTCAGTTCATATCAGCCGATTCAGTTGACCTCTGTACTTAGTAAACTACTTGAGAAGATTCTAGTAAATTGACTTCATGCACATTTTAAGGCATATGATTTATTAAAAATACATCAAGCAGATTTTCGGCCTAAATTCTCTATCAGTAATCAACTGTTTCGTTTAACTACAGTCATCACAAATCAGTACAATAAGGGCCTTTCATCTTGTCTAGTCCTCATGGACTTAGAAAAAGCATTCGATAAAGTGTGGCATTATGGCTTACTACGTAAACTACAGTCACTCCGCCTGCCCACTTGTTACCCTCGACTCATATACTACTTTATAAGTAACCGTATCGCATATGTTTCAATAGGAGATGTACTATCAAGGCCCATTTTCCCACATATAGTGTACCACAGGATTCCGCTCTTAGTCCATTATTGTATATATTATACGCTTCCGGCATGCCGAGCCCACAGCTAATGTGTACAGCTTTCAATACGCAGACGACACTGCCTTTTTATCGCTTAGGACAACAATCCTTCAGATCAGCAGAAACCTACAAATAACCTTAAACAACTTTCTTACTTGGTGCAGTAAATGGAAATTAACTGTTAACACTGGGAAAACACAAGCCCTTGTTTTCCTCCCTTCAAAACGACGCAGTAAAGTACACAAAAATCCTGCAAATCTACTTGTGTCAGTAGATGGTCATTTTCTTAGACCAGCAGTTTCTGCAACATATTTAGGAGTGGTCTTTGATTCAAAACTCTCGTGGAAACCACATTTCCAAAAACTGGCGTTGCAAGCGAAGCGCAGATTAAATCTCTTCCGTCGTCTCACTGCCACAACTTGGGGGCTAAATGCAAAGTGAATGGAAATTAACTGTTAACACTGCAAAAACACAAGCCCTTATTTTCCTCCCTTCAAAACAACGCAGTAAAGTACACAGAAATCCTGCAAATCTACTTGTGTCAGTAGATGGTCATTTCCTTAGACCAGCAGTTTCTGCAACATATTTAGGAGTGGTCTTTGATTCAAAACTCTCGTGGAAAACACATTTCCAAAAACTGGCGTTGCAAGCGAAGCGCAGATTAAATCTCTTCCGTCGTCTCACTGCCACAACTTGGGGGCTAAATGCTAAGTTACTACTCAAAACCTATAAAGCATTCTTACTGCCTAAATTAACATTTGGTCACATTGTCTGGTGCCAGGCCTCACCTACGCTATACGAAAAGCTTGCAATTCTGGAACGCCATGTTATTCGCCTTGCATATCGTATTTACCATATCCAAATTACCTCACGTATGAACACATTGATTTTCCCAATATCATTGACCATCTTTCTTCTCTTAGGGCACGATATGTACGCTCTCGCATCACTACTTCTCATCCCTTATATCTCGATACATTACGAATTGATGCCCTACCGACGCACCGTACAGATTTCTACCCTCGCCACTCAACATCCTAACAACGATATATATTCAAACATCGAATTTGGACGCAGCAGAAAGAGATATCCTTGCCATTTACATGATTCACGAACATTTACCTCACGTTCTACCATCTTAGCACTTGTTTTTCATTCATAATTAACATTGGGCTTCCATCCTGTCTACATCAGTTTGGAGTCGCCCCGGGACAAAAGATATAATCCTCATGTCTTTAAACAAACTTACCCATTGTGATTGTGGCGTGAATGCACTTCATTTCATCTATTCATATCCACATTATATTTATTTACAATTTCAATATATATATTCTCATCAAGATTAATGTATTTTGCTTTTTGTGTTAAATATTAATCTACTCACAGTCGCACTTAGACCAATTACAATCCTTTAAATTCAATTAACTTGTCGTAAAATCTGTGCCAAAGAGAGGGCGTAACTCTCTAATGGCTGGGAATGAAACATCTCTTCCCCAAAATGGATCCTCTAAAAATGATGAATAAAAATATATATTTTATACCTTTACTCTCTCACCTAACGCTTTTAATTTGATCCTTACTTTTGAACAGAACCTAGCCTATCTTATAACTGTTAATCTGTTAATGAGGATTAGGTGTAGCATACGCACTTGTGAGCACCACAGACATACGTTATTTAGAGGATTGACGAAAGTTGACACTTTCGGAAGATCGCTTGTGTTTTTGGAATATCATCATCTTCATTATTATTTTCATCACTACTTTTGTCAAATCACACGGATAGGTTGTGCTGGTCCTTGGACCAATGCACAGGAACCTACACCAGTTTGTGGGCCACCGGCTCCTAGCTCTTCTGCAGTAGACCGTGAAAATGTATCTCGCTCCGGTCATACTAGGCATCTTTCATGGTGCAGTCAACCCAATTTACGAACAACTAGACACACAGATCGTAATGATTCAGGTGATTCTGTTCAATCAAGTAAACGACCTCGTGGTAGATCTCGGTCTTCTGTTCTGCCTTCTAACCTGGACTTTGCTATGGATACTGGTTCTGGCACTACTTCTTTTTATACAGCCAAAGAACCAATCTATTCTTTTCTACTCACTGATTTCGATACCAAGTATACTCACCCTAAAATGATGTTCTTACAAATAATCAAGTATCTGCCCCGAGCTAGTATGGAAAACATTGTTAAAACTAGAAATGGATACTTCGCTCTAAAGATCCGAATTTCGGTATAACACTCCGAAACAAAGCGTCCTACGAAATATTTGGTAAAACAGCTAAGTTAACGCAACAAGTAGATCGGAAGACAAAACAACCACCACCTCCTCGAAAACCATCCATGTTTTCTGTTGTTATCCGGGGAGTGATTCCTGAAATCAGTGATGAAGAAGTTCTTGAAGGACTCAAACAAGAAGGATTTGAGGTTAACAAATGCATTCGCATTAAACATAACACTGGCCCTACTTATATGGTACGCGTTTTGTCGCAAAATCAGACCTCTCTTGACTATCTGTTAGCTCATGATGCTCCTATTTATAAGAAACTTCATCGTGTCGAGCCTTCCAAGACATCAGGGCCGTTGCCACTTCGGTATGAGAAATGCCAAACCTATAACGCTCATTTTACAAACCAATGCCCTAATCCATCTGAATTTGACTATTGCGGTCAACCTCACGACAAAAAATCATGTAAAAATCAACAACAACAACCAAACTGTTCCATCTGTAACGAAAATCACCTAACATACACCTGCCAGTGTAAGGGAAAACCTCGCGCAGAACCGGAACGACCAGAACTAACAGTGCCAGTACAAAGCTTTGACAAAGCAACTCCACCCTCACAGTCTCTCGCACAACCTCTCTGTATCGAAGATCTTCGTCGTTACATCACATATGTGTTACAAAATGGTATTCCTTTTCAGTGTGAGCACATACTTCGTGTTGCAATTTCATCAGCCAAATCTCTCTTTAACCTCAACTTTACTGCAAAATATTCAGGACCTTTCGTTCACTTCCACATCGCACCTCTAGAAACAGCAGTCTAAAACCAATTTGGCAGTACATATTATGGCTCTGACTTTACCTTTTCTTAACATCAGATCTTTCCATCAACGTAAAGTATTTTTGGAGCCTCTTCTGTTAGAAGAACAAATCGATATCGTATCCCTTAATGAAACAGCTTTAAAACCAAGCTCTTCAGCACGACTTTCTGGCTACCAACTTCAACGATGTAATTACCACGATATTTACGCACATGCTCAAGGAGTGTTAATTGGTTTTTCTCCCTTACTCCTTATCGACAGTACAATCCTACTGCATCTGCACACCTTCCTGAACACCTATATTCTCCATATATTATCCTTCTCTTACAGTTAATGTAGCTACTATATATATACGACCTGGTCATCCAATACCATTTACTTTCTGCGATTATATAGCCTATAATTTTAAAAATATAATCATAATGGCTGACATAAATATTCGTAGTAGAAGCGCTAGAGAAAAACAACGTTTTATGGACTTTGTTTCAAATATATTACAACTTCACATTCATAATCTTCCTGGTCCAACTCGACCAGCTAGCCAAACAACCCCGGATGTAGTAATCACATCCCTCACGCTTATGAACGACTGTGAGGTGAAGGTTCTTGACACGATCGGGAGCGATCACTGTCCCATCAAACTCACCATGAAAAAGATTCGTATATCTCTACAAAAATTAGAACCTAATATTATCCACCGATATGATAAAGCTGATTGGCCTCAATTTCGACACACCGTTAATATCCGTGTCTCCACTTTTCAACCACCAACTTCAGAAACTGAAATGTATAATGTTGTCAACCATATCACAGACACCGTACGTAGCGGTGCTTAACAAGCTATACCTGTAGAGAAAATTTATCCGTCTAAGCCAAAATTGCCTCCACACTATCTCTCTCTCTAATACAGAAATCACGACAAGTTTCGAGAATATAAACGAACGGGCAACGAAGAATGTCTTCATCAACACAGAAAATGGCAACGCACTGTTACAAATTATCTCACAGCATACAAACGTCGCATTGGATCAGTGCCTGTAATAAAGCCTCACCAAGCCGTTATCGGAAAACCTTCCATAGACTAACGGTCAAAAGCACTAAAATATCGTACCCTCTTTTGAACAATGCTGTTCCTCTATTTACAGACTAAGATAAGGCTAATGCGTTTGCAACACAATTACTGTCAGTCTTTACGCCTGCAATATTATATAATCCTCGTCAACGCACAGTCTTGTCTTCTATTACAGCTTTACAACCATCACTTTCACACGTCATAGATATTGACCATCCTCTTACAGCACCTATCACTACCCATGAACTTTAACGTTCACTTCATAAGAAACAAAATACTGCACCCGGCATCGATCGTATTTTGTACAGGCTAATTAAAGAAGCTCCTTTCTCTTTACTTACACTACTTGTTGCACTCTACAACTTTATCCTCCGTACAGGCTTTTACCCTGTGGATTGGAAAGTATCCAAAATCTGCATGTTTCTTAAGCCTCATAAGCCTGCACATGCCGTGACGTCTTACCGCCCAAAACAACTGACATCAATCTTCAGTAAGCTGTTTGAGAAAATTCATGTCCAGCGGCTCCATTTACATATCCAAGAGCATAACTTACTACCCATACACCAAGCAGGTTTTCGACCAGCCATTTCCATTAACGATCAGTTATTTCGGACCTCTACAATCACCACAAATCAATATAACAAGGCTTTTTCATCTTGCCTCGTCTTAATGGATCTTGAAAAGGCTTTCGATAAAGTATGGTATTATAGCCTTATTCAAAAGTTACATTAGCTAAACCTCCCGATCTGCTACTTACGTTTTATATTCCTTTTTAACTAATCGTATAGGATGTGTTTATATAGGATCTGCTATTTCACACCCTATATTTCCATATTGTGGCGTTCCACAGGGTTCCGCCCTCAGTCCGCTCTTATATATATACTGTATGCTTCTGATATACCTAAACCAATGCAAAACGTGTTTTTATTTCAATATGCCGATGACACGGCCTTTCTAGCTCTCGGCAAGACTATGCACCAGATCACCACGATATTGCAATCCACTCTCAACGAATGTATGCAATGGTGCAAAACTTGGAAGCTTACTGTCAATAGCGAGAAAACACAAGCATTGATCTTCGTACCCCCGAAACGCCGCTCCAAGCTTCATCGCAATCCGTGAAACCTCAAAATCACACTTAATGACCATAATCTTCAACCTAAATCAATGGCTACATATCTTGGGGTTGTATTCGACCCCAAACTAAATTGGAAGGCTCATCTTGAGAAAATATCCCAAAAGGCTACTATCCGGCTCAATCTTCTACGTCTCCTAACTGGAACTACATGGGACCTAAACGCGCCATTGCTACTAAATCTTAACTTTTGGACACATAGCTTGGTGCAACGCTCCTACGAAATTCTATGACCGGTTGTCAATAATCGAATGTCATGCCATTGGACTTGTGCATCGCATAAGGCGACCATATCCCAACTTTCTCACTTATGAGTATAACGATTTTCCTCAACTGACTCAACATCTCGCAGTTATCCATTTGAAATACATACTCTTAAGTCTGACAGTCTCACACCCATTTTTTTCTTGATACTTTAGAGACTGATGCTGAAACTGACGCCCCGTATAGGTACTTGCACACACCATTAAATGTCCTTCTTACGTTGTATCTCAATACTGAGCATCCATATTTATCATATACCAGATTATTTTCCTAATTTGTTTCCATCTTTGCACCATGTATAATTTCATCACTAACACTGGGCTTTTCCCATGTCACCATCAGTCTCGAGCCGCTCCGAGACAGAAGAACTAATTTGCATTTGTCTTCTTAACACTGTGTCTGTGATTGTGGCGTGCATGCACTGCACTTCATCTTTCATCTGCATTATATTTATTCCTAAAAACACAACTCTCTGTTTATACACTCTTTTCTCTAAATAGTCATAAAAAAGTGTTTCTACTTGCACCACTTATATATGTATGTTTATTGTATGTATATATTTTTTCTGCACTCATATTTAATGTTTTTCTACACGATTTCACATTTAGATATTTTTTCAACTTTTTCATTTCACAATTCCACATAGTCCATCAACCAATGCAATAAAACTAATGTGTAATAACAGCTGTGCTAAAGAGAGGACGTAACCCTCTAATGGCTAGGGTTAGGAATATTATCCCCATCACAACAAATGATGAATAAAGAATTCCCTAAATCCCTAACCTTTTACTATTAAAAAATGCATTTAATTATACTATTTCAATTCCTAGCCTTCCTTATAGCTTTCGGTGCATAATACAGTGATCAGATATTGCATACGTATCTGTGAGACATATGCACTCATTCTATTTCAAGGGCAGAGAAAGATCATCTTTCGAAAGGGATTGATTTACTTAAATTTTGCGCTTATCATCTGTACATTGTTTACATGTGATTCCTTGTGATCTTGCTTTGTTTCATACTAACACGGTTTGTCAGTCCGCTCAAAAGTAAAGCGATGCGCAACACTTGAGTGTTAGCGGTACGCCGAACTACTACTAACAAAAAATCAGAATTATAACTTGTTTGGTATAACTTAACAACTGGTAAAGTACTGATCTATATGCTCAACCTCATTGAGGGGTTGGGATGGAATCATCTCCACCGCTGAATGTAGGGCCCCCAGGCCGCCAGAAAACAAATCCTAAAATTGTCACGGGCATCTCACAGAGTTCTACCGAACGTGACATAGAAGTACACTCACAATTACGTTGCCATTCCAATGCCTCGACCAGTTCGCATTGTTCTCGTGATCGCTCCCGATCACTCAAGAAAACAAAGTATAGCGATGCTATTAAATCTCCAGGCAAAACCCGTTCTGCTCCACCGGCTACTTCAGCTGATCCTGCTATGGACTACCAATCAACCGACACGACTCCTTCTATAGATGCCAGACTCTTCACTAATTTACCTCAAGATTTCAAACATCCTAAGAACTTTTTCCAGAGAGACTGCTTCGCCATTGTACCCGTGAGGATATCTATCGTATTATTCCTACAGAAAATGGCATCATACTAAAAACTACAAACCAAACCTTATATAACCATCTGTTAAAGTCGGTGAGACATCTTTTGGTCCAACTACCCGAATTCAGAAGTTAAAATCATCTACAACCAAACTGCAACCGCCTCCACGCCGAGCTTCTCTACTATCAGCTGTCATTTGTGGCGTCGATCCTACTTATACCGAGAAAGAAATTCTCGAAGAACTGCAAGCTGATAACATCCACCCAACGAAGATCTTTCGTATTAAGAACAATGCTAGTCCTACATATATGATACGACTACTGGCAGACAATCTGGAATTGGTAGATGATCTTTTGGAGAATGAGATTTGCACCTATAATCGTTTTCACCGAGTAGAACCCTCTCACACACCGCCTCCACTATCTCTTCGCTACGCAAAATGCTTACGATATAATGATCACCCTACACATAAATGTATAAGCCAGGCTATTTTGTCCCCACTGCAAAGGACTC